>NW_026136998.1:0-145000 GCF_905237075.1 Dicentrarchus labrax
TCCAAATGGCCCGAAATGTGCTCCTAGACACTTTCTGAAAAGTCTCATACTAGAGCTGACACTGAAATTTTTCAACACAGGATTGCTCCATTGACAACAAATGGGGTCGACAACTCCGGAACTCAACCTCCTAGACGCTCGGAAATGGGCTCCTCCCCCATAATTTGACCACACTGAACACGCCAGAGCTGTCCCCGAGGCTCTACGACCTTCAGTTGCCGAGATACAGCCTTTTCAAACTTCAAAATACGTCAAAATACAAACCTGTCTAAATCCACTCCAAATGGCCTGAAACATGCTCCCAACCACTTTTTGAAAGATCCCATACTAGGCCGCTGACACTTAAAATTTTCATAATTCAACCATGCTGAATATGAAGGACTTGTCCCCGAGTCTCTACGACCTTCGGTTGCCGAGATACGGACTTTTCAATGTACAAAATGGGTGTAACTTTCGGACCACAAGTCCCACCCACTTGAGACCGACACCAATGGAAAGCCCATAGCGTGAAATCAGGGTATACACACTGGTTTCAAGTCTCTAGGATGTTCCTATCCAGAGTTATTCAATCTCAAAGTTTCCTGGCAGGGGGTGCCACCACTCCATAAATCTCTATACCTAAACACCCATGCTAATTTAGCTGTAAGGAGATAACAGTTGATTCATCAGTTGGCTTGGATCAGCAGAAACCTCCTGTATGGGATAAACAAGTTCAATTCAGTGTCCAAAGTATAGGAAAAACGCTGATACTGGCAACTGTCAGCCAATCATTGACCAGCCTGTCCTCAAACATGATGCTGAGTCATGGCTTAGCAGTAACACTGGCTAAATGCTAAATGGCTGCGTTACTGATAGCTTTTAACCAATTGGCTTTACAATGTGTCTCCCATTTACACACACAATACCATGCAAGGTGCTGGCCAACCATCAGGAGCATTTGGAGTTCACTGTCTAATCCCAGGGACACCTCGAAATGTGGACAGGAGCTTCAACACCAAGTCATGACTCAGCTAAATTTCAGACAGAGATTTTCTTTGGAGAGTTGGAACAGAACAAATTTTGGCAAAAAACTGCTTTTGTCAGAGGCAACATGAGTTCAGTTCAGTTTGTCTTCAGATTCGTTATCTGTTTGTTCACTTGTGTGTGTGTGTCAGCACAGGATAAAAGTCCAGCCTCCTCATTCTCATCTCCAGGTTTTGCTGAGTTAGAGCAACAGAAAAGTGGAAATATGAAGGTTTACCTGCTGCTGCTGCTGTTGCTGCCACTCTGTTCAGGTAAAGTGATACACTCACACAATCTATTGTTTAAAGTAAATGTACAATAACCAGGAATGGAAAGACTTTAACTTGGGTTTAATTAAGTTTTATGAGGGGTCATGATATTTATTTTAAAAAGAATACACAGTCTGCCTGTATCTTAGCATTTCATTAATTTATGTGGACAAAATGAAACTAAACTGTTTTTAAAGTCTAGATAATTATTTTAAGATTCAAGATTTAAGAGGTTTATTAACATATGTACAGTATAAACACAAGGCTAGTACGCACAATGAAAATCTAACTTTGCCCGACTTTCTGAGGTAACACACAAGTAGAATAGTAAGAACATAATAATTAGAAAAAATATAAAAGTTTTCAATATAAGAATTTTCAATAATAATTAAATATTATATAATAATAATAAATAACTTTTAGATCTAAACAGAATAAGGGCACATTGAAATTCTGAAAATAGCGACACTGACAGAGTTTTCATTCTGATCAACAGTTCATTCTGATCAACAGCCTCGTCCTGCATTAGAAAACTTCAAACAAAGAGCTGATAGAACAATAAGAAGAAAAAACGCTCATTCTATCAAATAGATTTGCCTATTTAGTCTGTAAAATCTTTTAAAATTATTTAAAAAATATCTAATACAGAGAATTGTCATCAGGATAATTGTCTTGAAATTCATCCAAATCATCACAGGAAAAATCTGCTGTTATTATCTCCTCACAGATTAATGAGCATGGGTGTTTCTCACAGGGGATATCCTGCTGAAGGAGTGGTGATGGTTGAGGTTGTTGAATCTGAATATATATGAAATATCCATAAATGTGTCGGTGAATCAGTTTAGGTTGGCAACCTGTGCTCTAGTGGAACAATATAACAGTACCAAAGCCTTCTGTCCAAAGCAACAACATATTATATTTCTATAGAATGGACTTTGCAACCTGTCCACTGATTATCAATTATAAACACCATACATTTCTCTGATGTACTGGCCTCCGACCAGCATTCACAAGCAATAGTAGTAAAAGATTAAAAGTATGCAGTAAAAAGCATGCTGTATTAAAACTACAGGTACAATTTACTTTAAACTTACTATAAAATATCTTATGTTATTAATAAAAAGTCTGACGATTATTATACAAATCTTTTTTTATGGATGTTTATTCCTGATATCGGGATACAGAGACTGAGCAAAGGTGTGTGTATTTGGGTTCTGACTGAGAAGAAGCTGTGTGATATTTGTGCTCAATCAGAGCTCATTATCTGAATTTATATATTACATTTATATGTGTAGTTATGTTCCTTTTTCATCAAGTTAGCATAGTTTTATCATGCTGCTTTAATCTGTTTTATTACAGACCTCATTAAGCAACTTCATTAATATAATACTGACAAAACCAAAGTAGTGACACATAAATACTGTTAAAGTATTTGCTAGCAGTTTTTGTTGTTCTGATTACAGACAGATATATCTCTCACAAATAATGAAGCCCAGTCACTCACAGATTTCTTATGAAGCTAACATTGAACTAGAAAAGTCACTACAACACATGGTGAGCAAATTACTCCCCCCCCCCCCAATACAGTCACATAAGTATTTTCTGTGCTAACTACAGGCACTACAGTAAACGTGGCATCAGCATCCTTGATCCTGGATACATACTGCAGCCACAAGTATAGATGTCTCTGGGCAGATGGACAGAGGTTAGCAGAGACGGGACTCTCTATTATCGCAGTCTCTGTGGACGCAGCTTCGGTTACATTAATTCTGTTCTGTCTGTCCTGAGGACATAGTCCCATCAGCTTGATGCTGCTGTTGGGCCCAAGAAGAGATAGCCAATGAGGAGTTAGCTTTAGCTTTGCCTTTAGTCATCCAGTCTTGCCCCACTTTGGCTGTTCTAAACATCAAACAAATACTAGCTCACTGTATGTGGAGAGACGCTCAGCCTGAGTTGTGTACGAGCAGCCATTTTGATTCTGGCTGGTATTGGAATATATTTAACCATTAAAACATGTCTCATGGATTAGACAGTTTTTTTTTTTGACAGTTGGAGAAGGTACGTATGGAGGCTTCCTCTATCTACAGATATGAATGAATCTCTCAGGTGTTTGTTTGTGTTGCAGCTGAGCAGCATTACATCAAGTGTTATGGTCAGGACTTCCTGATGGTCAACAACATGCTGCTGGATTGTACTAGCAGAGTCAAACAGGCCTGCTTCACCAGAAGTGAGTCCTCTACCTCTATAGAAGGAGACGCAGTAGCGTGATGAAAAGCACTCTATACTGACACCAGGCCCTTATGACGCATTTCCTGTTTGTTGTTGCAGATAACGGAGAAAAAGGCTGCACTCGGTTGGACAAATGCTCTGATCCTGGCTGGACCTGTTGCTACACCGACCTCTGCAATGCATGAGCCAATCACAGTTCACAGAACTCTATCATCAATTAATGCAGTGTGGTGTTGTTTCTGTTTGAGAAATAATGTGCAAAAATGGTTTTTGATTAAAATTAACTAAGTAAACTGCATCTGAAACCTGAAATCAAAGTAAAGTCATTGACATCCCAACAAGTACTCCTCAGATCCACCCGAGTGAACTCACACGATGGCTCACGCAGATTCCTGGCTGATGTCCAAATGTTGCATTCAGGGCAATCTGAATTCTGAGCTTTTTGCTTCTACGGATTACTTTACATACATTTTTCTTCATTATTAAAGACCTTGTTCAATATCAATATTATATATACACGACACTGAAAGCACAATACCTCCCCTTTAATATTTTTCGCTCTGACCCAGTCTCACCTGGACCATCATTGTTGCCATTACAATGCCAAACAGAATTTGATGAAAGTTTTCAAAACATTTATTTGCATTTTTTTGTTGAAATCTTCAGTACAGTCTGTCGTCTGACAGGAATGCATGAGAGAAGACATGATTGGCTCAAAACAGTCACATGAACACCGTCATCATCATCATCATCATCATGGGTATCAATGTTGTTAATGATTGCTGAAAAATAAACAAACACTTCCAGAAACTCCCACAAGACCCTGGCCCCTCCCACACGCTCCCTGTTACCCCGCCCTCCCTGAACGTCCAGGTGAGTCCCCGAACTCTGTACAAGCCCTTCAGAGAGACGAGTGTAGAAAAGATGAAGATATTAAAGATGAAGAGTATTAAAATGGAAAAAAAAACATGACCCCCCCCCCCGACATCATCATGACATTCAAAAGACATTTTGAACAGAAATGGTCCAGAAGAGACAAAAACAAATGTCATCAGCAGTCATTCAGTGAGTCACTGAAAACCAGCCAATCAGAAGAGAGGATCACACGTTTCCTGGGACCTGATTGGCTGAGAGATGTGAGTGTTGAATGTTTATTTGTACAGTGTAGATGAGGAGCTGCTGCCCCCCAGTGGTGAACAGAAATATACACAGGTATCTGCAGTATATACAAACACAGACAATCTATCAGAACCAGACGTCTCACTCGGACACAAACTCTGGATTCTGATCAGTTTTTACTCTGGAGCTTGACTTCATGTTTACAACTTCCTGTTTCCACCTGTTTACTTCCTGTTTCCTGTTATCAGTTTAACTCTGAAGCTCCACTGTCTCAGGGGACAGGTCCAAGAATTAACATGACTGGTTCTAACACATTTAAGACCTGAATCTGAATTGAGTGTGAAGCTCTGTGATTGGTTGTTAGTGAAATGCACCCTGGGAGTCGTAATTAACGTCCGCCTTAGCAAACCATATATTTTTCAGACATTTTTATTATCTATTATATTTTAGTTTGATGCCTCTCGGGCCATTCTTTCAAATTAAAAGCCTTTTATAGTACTTTCTTCCTTGGAGGGCTTTTATTGTGAAGGGTCTAACAGAAGTGTTGAGTTTGATAAGATTCAATCAATATTTAACTCTAAGCCGTCTGCAGCTTATTTTACATGATTCCTTTGATCAATAATTGGTAGGAACCAATAATTCATAATCATTAGACATTTTTCATCAAAACACAATAAAATAAAACAAGATTTTTAACCAAATTAAAAGAATAAGTTTTTTAAAGACTTGCAGATCCTTTCTGACACTTCTTGTTCAACTACTCTTATTGGAGGAGAGAAAGTTACCTGACACACGTGTGTGTGTGTGTGTGTGTGTGTGTGTGTGTGTGTGTGTGTGTCAGGTATCCTCCAGTCTCTGCTCAGGTAAATCAGACACTCCAGGTGTTTCAAACTGTGACATCAAGTTTGTTAAAACTGAAGGAACGTTTATTTTAACACACACACACACACACACACACACAGACGTACTTCTATACTTGTGAGGACCCTCGTTTACATAATACATGTTTTATCATTAACCACTGAGATCTCTGTATGTGTTTATATTGAGTCTCCATTACCAGTAGCTGAATTAGCTGTTAGCAGCCGTTAGCAGCCATTAGCAGTGTACCCATGGATGTACTGACAAACGGAAAAAAAACTATAAAACATGATGATTCTATTTTGTGGATTTCTGAATGTTTTACCAATACGTGTTGACATTGTATTAAACTCTTCATCCTAAGCTGAACCTAAACTCGATCCTAACTTTAAAACCAAGTCTGAACTGTCGAATAAACATTTACAAACACAGTGTCCCCTCTTTATAAAACCCTCCCTGGTCCTCACAAAGATAGTTGTACCCAAGCAGTCACACACTCACACACTCTCTGTTTATGAGGGGGGTGAGGGGGGGAAGGCCCTCGTCACTGGGCGTGGCTGTGTCGTCACTTGGCTCCAGACTGTCCTTCAGACTCACTGTGCTGTCCGAGGGGGGTGGGGTCGACTCGGAGCGGGGCGGGGTTAACTCAGAAATGGGTGGGGTTAACTTGGTTGGGGGTGGGGTGTCTGGGGAGGGTTCTTGGGTCCCGTTAGCCGTTGGGGGAGGGGCAGGGTCCTGTATGGACGGGGTGAAGATGGGGTCCGCCCGGTGGGGGGCAGAGTTAGAGAGGAGGCCGTCGGTGAGAGACAGCGAAGATTTCTCCACCAAACGCCACTGCATGATGCTGGTGTCCTTCCCCCCGGTTGAGATCAGGTGACTGTCTCGATAAAGGAAGCTGACATTGGTCACATGACTGCTGTGGGCGCTGTACTTATGGCTGGGAGCCTGCAGACACAGATTGATTGATTGATCCTTAGCTTGTTTTGTGTTAATCAGGATGTCAAGGGTGGCCGAAACATGATCAATATTGATCAACTGTGATTGTTTTTGTTGGATTGAAGAATTATTAAGATAATCAATGAATATGCACATTGCTTTCAAGTGTGTGTGTGTGTGTGTGTGTATGAGTGTCTCTCACCTTGGCAGTGGAGCACGGGTAGGCAAACAGGTGAACTTTACAGAAGTCGTCAGCCAGAGCAATCACCTTTCTGTTGTGAGATCTGATCAGAGCGTTGATGTCGGTGCCATCTGAACCCTCAGGCCACACACCTAATCCACAGATGTTGATTATTGAAAACACGGTATTGATTTCTATGATTGGATGTTACAGTGACTGTTATCAATTTGTTATTAACGATGTTCCCAAATAAAGACAGGTGATCCAATCAGACCAGTGCCGGCCCGTGGCATAGGCAGTATAGGCAAATGCTAAGGGCGCGGTCCATCTAGGGGGCGCCACAATGGGAGAAGAAGAAAAAAAAAGGTTAAACTTTCAATATTTTAATACTAAAACTAGTTGGTGCTATTATTTCTTAGTATGAAAAAAATAAACCCACATTAATTTAACTGCATAGCAAAGCCTTTTAAATAATAATAAGACTTTATTAAGCCCCCCCCCACACCTGCTCTCTGAGAGATGGTTGAGTTTTCCGACGTGACCCCAGAAACCATTAACAATGTCAAAACGACCAAAACTTTCTGGTGCCCAGGGAAGGAAAAAAAGAAGAGGAGGAAAACGCGACAAAGACAGAGGTAGAGTAAAGATAATGTGATGAAATGATTTGCCTGTTGCAGAACGATAGTAACCTTTAGCCTAACACGGTTTGCTAATCAATAAATAGCGTTAGCTCGTTTTAACGTCAGTTCGTGTTATGGAGGGGCCTATAATATATACAATACTCCCTCCTTATATTTCTCAGGGACATTTGTAAAGATTACATCTATTCAGTAGGTGTTTACATTTGTCTACATTTTTATTTTTATTTATTATTGGTTAGTCAAATGCTATTCCTTTCACACACCTTCATATATTAGAGTCGTAAGCCTTGTTTGTTGTGCTACAGTTCAGTATTGTCTAGTGTGTTTATAGTGTTAAACTTTACATCCATGTTAAAGTGCACATCATTAATGTTAATACATTCCCATATGTTATATTATACTGCAGTTTACTGCTTCTTTGCATTCTGCTTATCAGAATTTCACCGTAATGACAATAAGATTAAATCTAATCTAATTTGCATATCAGCACTGTCTATCATTCATGTACAGTACAGTGAAAGTAATGCATCTCTTAGGTTTTTCATTTTTATCGTTACATTTTATTCTTGGAATCATTTATTTTATTAGACTGTAACACCCAACGGTGTCACTTACTCCTTTTGTCTCTTCAGATGTGCTGTTGAAATATCTAAATCCACCTCCTGCTAATCCTGAGCCATCTACAGTCATCACCGCTTCAGCAGCATCAAGTTATCCTCCTGTCGCCTCCACCTCAGGTTTATCACTTGTATACAGTTTTTATTTTGTAGGTAGTTAAATTTTATACTTTGTGTGGGCTATTTATATTACATTTCTTGTATTATTTTTTTCTAATTTATTATTTTGTTGTTAACTGTTTTGATTGAGCAACTCGTTTCCCTAAAAATAAAATAAAATGTCAAAGACAAAGCTATTCAGTTTCTTGCGTGAGTATATGTATGTATATAACTGGCAGTGGAATTTACTGCGATGCAAGGGGGGCACCACCTAAAATCTTGCCTAGGGCGCCAAATTGGTTAGGGCCGGGCCTGAATCAGACTGAAATGAGGAACTGAGTTCTGAAACAAACATCACAGTTTACAGTCTATATCATTAAAACACACGCAGACACACACACACACACACAGGTGTACTAACCGAACACATGATACCCCAGTACGCAGGTGTACGTCGCCCAGTCGATGTCTTTACACTCTGAACGATTTCTGATCAGTTTACAACCATTTGGAACGTCCCCTGAAAATACACAACTGTTACTACACAAGTAGACTGTACAATAAGTACACAATACAATAAGTAAATTATAAGTACACAGTACTATAAGTACACAATAAGTACACAGTACTGCACTAGTGAAGTATCAGAGTACTCACAGTAGAGGATCTCATAGTCTCCAGAGTTGGACATGATGAAGTTGTTGTCAGGTGACCAGTCCAGGTGTGTGATGTAGCTGGAATGTCCCTGTGGAAACATTCAGGTAACTCATGAACACACCTTGACACACATAGTGTGCTTCAGGAGCAGTGCATTCTGGGATCTGCTAGGACACTGCGGTGAGTGTGTGATTTATTTCAGCTTCCTCAGAGTCTAACAGAGTCCTCGTACAGAAAACAGAAAGATCACCTGCTGCAGGTAGAACCGTGACTGCACACGCATGGCTGGAGTTGAATTAGTTTGAACTTTGTTACTATGACAACCACTGACAAGTACACAAGCACGTGGATGAGAGAGTAGGTTCTATAAGTTCTGTGTGTTCTGTATGTTCTATAAGTTCTATGTGTTCTATATGTTCTATGTGTTCTGTATGTTCTATAGGTTTTATGTGTTCTGTATGTTCTATAAGTTCTGTATGTTCTACATGTTCTATGTGTTCTGTATGTTCTATAGGTTTTATGTGTTCTGTATGTTCTATAGGTTTTATGTGTTCTGTATGTTTTATAAGTTCTGTATGTTCTACATGTTCTATGTGTTCTGTATGTTCTATAGGTTTTATGTGTTCTGTATGTTCTATAGGTTTTATGTGTTCTGTATGTTTTATAAGTTCTGTATGTTCTACATGTTCTATGTGTTCTGTATGTTCTAGGTCAGTAGTCTTTGGCCAAACTTACTGTGCACTTCCCGTATCGGCTGTACTTGCGTCCTCTCTCGGAGACGGTGTAGAGGTAAATAAAGTTATCATGAGATCCAACAGCCAACAGACTGCCATCTGCAGATACACAGAGAGGAGCATTGTGGGACATGTAGTTCACTTATCTCATAACGCTGTCATGGAAACACTCACTGATTTAACTTGACTCCACCCACCTACACAGAAACGCATCACTGACAGCTGCTCGTTCCCGTCAGTATGGATCGCCACTAGGTCAGTGGTCTCAGCATCCAGAACGTACCACCTAAGACAGGTAGATCAGTTAGACCATCAAGAGACAGGTAGACAATGTACCTGCAGATCTACAAACTATACGCAGATCTGTAGAGCTGTGTGCGGTTATAGATCTACAAATGATCCGTAGACCTGTGTGTGAGGTTATAGATCTATAAATGATCTGTAGAGCTGTGTGTGAGGTTATAGATCTATAAATGATCTGTAGAGCTGTGTGTGAGGTTATAGATCTATAAATGATCTGTAGAGCTGTGTGTGAGGTTATAGATCTATACATATTCTGTAGACCTGTGTGAGGTTATAGATCTATAAATGATCTGTAGAGCTGTGTGTGAGGTTATAGATCTATACATATTCTGTAGACCTGTGTGAGGTTATAGATCTATAAATGATCTGTAGAGCTGTGTGTGAGGTTATAGATCTATAAATGATCTGTAGAGCTGTGTGTGAGGTTATAGATCTATACATATTCTGTAGACCTGTGTGAGGTTATAGATCTATAAATGATCTGTAGACCTGTGTGTGAGGTTATAGATCTATAAATGATCTGTAGACCTGTGTGTGAGGTTATAGATCTATAAATGATCTGTAGACCTGTGTGTGAGGTTATAGATCTATAAATGATCTGTAGACCTGTGTGTGGGGTTATAGATCTATACATTTTCTGTAGACCTGTGTGTGTGGTTATAGATCTGTAAATGATCTCTAGACCTGTGTGAGGTTATAGATCTATAAATGATCTGCACTGACTTTCCTGAGTGCGTTCCTATGGCGACTACAGCTCCACTGGGATGGAAGTCAGCACAATGTCCATGTTCCTGAAGGAGAGAGAGTTGTCAATCATCTGTCAATAAATAATGAACCCACCAATCAGCTTTCAGCCAGTAACCCCCGGCAGTCTCACCTCCAGCGTGCGGCTCCATTGAAGACTGTGATCCATCGAGTTCCAGAGGCAGACTAGCCGGTCCTGAGCGCACGTCAGGAACATGTCTCTGGATGGATGAGTCGCTAAACCCCACAGCTCATCTGTGTGACCCTGAACACATCAGAACCCACAGATACTGTGACCCTGAACACATCACAACACGCAGATAATGTGACCCTGAATTCAATTCAGTTCAATTTTATTTGTATAGCACCAATTCATAAAGAAAGTTATCTCAGGACACTTTTCAAATAGAGCAGGGAGAGAGAGAGAGAGAGAGAGAGAGAGCAGAAGCAGAGGTAACGACAGAAGGACAGAGACAGAGACAGCAACGATGGGGGACAATGAGCAGTGATTATAGTAATAATAGTAACTGTAGTAATAATAATAGTAATAATAATAATAATAATAACAATAATATCAGTGATGTTCAGTGATGGCAGTCAAGCAGGACCATGGCAGGAGGCTCCACCAGGATCCATGAGAACCTGCGAGGCGAGAAAGCATAGGAACTCCGGGGAAGAAGTGAAGTTAGTAACATGCATTAATGGGACATGAATGAGTGCAGAAAGAGAGAGGAAGAGAGGAGCTCAGTGCACCATGGGAAATCCCGCGATAGTCTAGACCTATAACAGCATAAGGGATGGATCAGGACTCACTTGATCCAGCCCTAACTATAAGCTTTATCAAAGAGGAACGTCTTAAGCCTACCCTTGAATGTGGTGAGGGTGTCTGCCTCCAGAACAACAACTGCATGTTACTAACTTCACTTCTTCCCTGGAGTTCTTGTGCTTTCTCGTCTCGCAGGTACTCATGGATCCTGGTGGAGCCTCCTGCCATGGTCCTGCTTGACTGCCATTGCTAATATCACTGATATTATTGTTATTATTATTATTATTACTATTATTATTACTATTGTCACACTCTCTCTCTCTCTCTCTCTCTCTCTCTCACCCCAACTGGTCGAGACAGACGACCACCCTCCTAGAGCCGGAGGATCTGTCCTAGGTTTCTGCCTTTTAACAGGCAGTTTTTCCTTGCCCTTGTCGCCAAGGTCTTGCTCATGGTGGTACTGTTGGGTCTCTGTAAATAATGTTATAAAGAGTTTGGTCTAGACCTGCTCTATTTGAAAAGTGTCCTGAGATAACTTCTGTTATGAATTGGCGCTATACAAATAAAACTGAATTGAATTGAATTGAATCACAACACAAAGATACTGTGACCCTGAACACAGCAACATGCTGACATGATGATGATGTCATGTGGTCTCACCTGAACCTCCACCAGGAAGCCGTCATTGAAGGTTCCTCTCAGGATGAAGTTACGAGACGTCCCAACCAGAAACTCGTCCCCCTTCCCCTCAGACACAGCTCTAATGGTTCCGTACTGATCTGGGACCTGAAGGTGCACACCGACATGTGACCCCAATATTAATATTATTCTTTCTCTTACTTCTGTTTGGGGTAATCATGTTCTAACCTTTAGAACTACAGTACCCAAAATGCTTTGGAGGATGTAAACAGGGACTGATACTGATACTGGGTCTGATACTGATACAGGGTCTAAAACTAGGACTGATACTGATACTGGGTCTGATACTGGGACTGATACTGATACAGGGTCTGATACTGATACTGGGACTGATACTGGGACTGACACTGGGACTGATACTGATACTGGAACTGATACTGGGTCTGATACTGGGACTGATACTGATACAGGGTCTGATACTGATACTGGGACTGATACTGGGACTGACACTGGGACTGATACTGATACTGGAACTGATACAGGGTCTGATACTGGGACTGATACTGGGACTGACACTGGGACTGACACTGGGACTGGGATTGATCCTGATACTGATACTGATATCTAAATATAAATATGAACGTGTGTACAGGCGTGTGTATGTGTGTGTTACCTCGATGTCACGGTCGGCTCGCAGTTCGTGGTCCCACAGAATGATTTTTCGGTCTTTTCCTCCTCCGGTCAGCAGAGTGCCGCTCCTCATCTCACACATACAGAACACGCTGCCCTCGTGACCTTTGACCTGCCGACTGATCTGAAATGCTACACACACACACACACACACACACACACACACAGGTGAGTCACACGTGTCCTCTGGAGGAAATTGTTTCATTATATTAATGTCTCATATTGAACTGCTACAGGGTGTCCATGTGTTCTCTGTATGTTTCTGGAGATTCTGTGGACAATAAAGTTGTGTTTGAGTCCTATGTGTTCAGGTGTAGTTCCTGCAGCAGCCAGCAGGGGGCAGCAGATCACACAGAAAAAAACACTTCCTGTTTCTTCAGGTTTCCTGTTCAAACAAATGTGCTGCTGCAGGCGATTTTATTAAACCTAATTTGTTGTGTTTATGAAATGAGATCAGATCTTTAAACCCTGAACATGAACTGAACTGAGTCCTCTGACAGACCTCAACATGTTCCAGCTGTCTGACTCTGATCTGATTCAGGAGAAAAACGGTTACGTTTTGGCATCACTCCTCTTTAAACCAGATGAACAACATATCACTAAAACCATTACTGAAAGTGGGCCACACACACACACACACACACACACACACACACACACACACACACACACACACACACACACAGCCTCTGGTGTTCTTCTCTGTAGTTTAAATATGTATTTATTATTCATCTAGATTTCATACAAATTACAGTTAGACTTTGTCAGAAGACAATAAGGTCACACTGCAAAGCTCAGCACGTTTTATTGTTCAGATCTGATTTCTTTCTCTGCACATTATTAATTAAACGTGGTCCTTCCTCACCTCTGGGTCCCTTCCCGGTGGGGGTCTCAGCGGAGCTCCTGGTCCAGACCAGAAGGATTCCTCCAGAGTCTCCGGTCAGGATGTCACCGGTACTCAAGAAGGCTAGACACTGAATGAACTTCGGCTTCTCATATTTCTGAAAACGCGACAAGAAACTTTAATATACATTATACATTATTATAATATATGTATGCAATATATATTATATAATAGTATTATAATTAATAAATGTATATAACAATACTTTATATAATTAATATATGTATACTGTACCGTAAAACTTCTAATAACCGGTATTATTCGGGCCTTTGTTAGGGGCCGGCGTCTATTTGGGACAGGCCTTTAATTCCTAAAACTACTGCTTCTTTTCAGTTTGTTAATTTCAGCTCGTACTTTTTTCTCGGTGCCGCCACCATGACACTGAACGGCAGCCGGCGTACAGACAGCGAGCAACAGACTTCACATGATAATAATCACAGCTCGGATTAATTTAATATAACACTTTGTTCTGATGGACCCTGATGGACTAAAGGAATATAAATAATGGAGGAACGGACCCTACAGACTTTATTATCCGCTGAGTCTGAATGAACTTAAAACTTTAATGGTCATAGTTTCAGTAAAATGAAGGATTGAACTGTGGAGAATCTGACTGATCCAGCATCTCGCTGATCTCACTGCAGCTCTGTGGTGTTTTTCTTGTTTAGTTTCTGGTTTTACTTTTACAGTTTGCTGGTTCATGGTTCTATAAACACAACGAAAATTCTGTTTGAGTCTGATTTTACTGTTTCAGGAGAAACATGGAAACTCATTCTAATTGATCTGAAGTCTGCTGGTTCTGAAATAACAGTCTGAAATCAAACTGTAGCTGCAGGTTTGACAAGTTAACATTTAATCTGAAGGTTTGTTCCTTTGTGTTGAGGCGGGTGGAGCTTCCTGTTCGTCTGCAGATCAAATTCCTCACATTCACTTAGTTTTTGCTCCACCAAACTTCATTCATATTTTATCGATTTAACACTCTAATGGAGTAAACAACACTCAGTCAGTATTTGTTTAATTAAAGTTTCTCTCTCTAACTCACTTCGGTTCAGAAATCCATACATCTAATTAATCAGTTAAGGGTGCTTTTCATTTGTTTTCCTTTTGCCCTTATCAATAATAATCAATTAGAGTGATCTCTCCTATCTTCTATATGATATCATTATGTTTAATGAAGGAACTTAAACAGGATAGTCAA
Organism: Dicentrarchus labrax; assembly: GCF_905237075.1. NCBI lineage: Eukaryota > Metazoa > Chordata > Actinopteri > Moronidae > Dicentrarchus > Dicentrarchus labrax. The sequence goes on from NW_026136998.1 coordinate 14,590, forward strand.
ACATGGAAACAGATAAAACCCACAGCATGTAAAAGGGTAAAAAAACTGCACTTATATAGCGCCTTGCTAGGCTTTGGACCACTCAATGCGCTGTACACTACAGCCACACTCATTCACACACACTCATACACTGATGCACAGTATCTGGAGCAGTTTGGGGTTCAGTGTCTTGCTCAAGGACACTAGAGGACTTGGGAATCGAACCAACAACCTTCAGAGTAGTGGACGGCCTGCTCTACCTCTGAGCCACAGCCGCCTATGGTGGTAAATGTTAATCAATAAAAATTCTATTATTAATAATAGTGATAAAAAAATGGTCTCCTCACCCCAAAGATTCCCTGTTTACGAGCCAGCGAGTTCCCAGTCCAGGTCCAAAAGAAGATGTGGGACTTTCCACAAGTGACAATGGTGTTGGGGTCGGTAGGGTGGAACTCCACAGCCAGGACCACCTCATTAGTGGTCTGAAACACACACCAGTTGGAACCAGTTTCACTCAGAAACAAGTAAGAGCCGATAGGAACCAGTGCTGGTTTTTAACCTCTAATGATTATAATGATATATGTGTAGATATGATTTCAGTGTTTCCTCTATGTTGATTTTGGAGCTGCTGCCCACCGCTGTTAAATTTCTGCCGCCACGGTATCAGAAATGGGGCAGACGCACAATGTAGTCCCGGTTGCCTTTTAAATGATCCTGCCGACATAATGCACCCCCGTTAGCTGCCGCTCACATTGCAATTTAACAACAAGTAGAACTACTCAGAGGTTATTGGGGCTGTCCAGTTTAACTCCACATACTGTTGTGTTGATGTAGCTTATTGTCAAAACGTTCGCTTTCTTCCAAGTCGACTATTAAACTAACAGCTCCACCAAAAACGTCTGCCGCCACTGCTAAAAACAATCGTAGAGGAAACACTGTGATTTATATATATTATCATGTAATGTAATACATTTATTGATATAATGTGTTGTATTGTTGTTTTAAGCAGTCACGGTCAACCTTGATCTCAGCGATTTTCGACTTCTTCTGCCAATCCCAAACTGTCAACATGTGATCATTACAGTCGTCAATAACACTCAGGTGCTGACCAGAGTCCTAAAAGAGAGGCACAGAGACAGAAGTGAGACAGATAATATCTACTCAGTGATCAAAGGACATTTCAGCAGAGTCGGAATATGAACTCTTATGATGTATAGAACAACAGGATCTATATAGACTACAGTTCCCATGATGCACCCGGGTAATACTCACAGCTTTGGAGAAAGCCAGAGAGCCGACACCTCGCTCGAATGTTCCCAAACCGACGACCTGCAGAGTCGACAGACTGACACTATCCCAAATACGAACATGAGGCTGCAGCGCCTGAATGCAAAAAAAAGTTCAGTTTTAGCCCAGTTTTACAAAAATCACACTTTATATATATATATATATATATATATATATATATATATATATATATATACCCTATATATATATATATTCAAGAGTTTTATTGTCACATACACAGAAGAAACACAGTTTTAGAACCATACAATGAAATTACCATAAAATTTAAATAGAACTCAAAGTGCACCGTGTACATGTAGTTGGAAATAAAAGAAAAAAAAAGAAACCTGAGTTGAATAAGGTGCTCTGTGCCTCATAGTTATACATACATATATTTATTCAATTCAGTTTTATTTGTATAGCACCAGTTCACAACAAAAGATATTTCAGGATATACCCCCCCCCACTGACAGGAGCCATGATAACCAGATAACCAGTGTTACTGTCAGTGGTCACAGTGTTGGGGCTGATCAATAGATATACACATATAAATATAGATATGTGTATGTATATATGTATATTTATTACCCCCCTAGAACACTGCGTTCTCTGAATGCAGGGCTACTTGTGGTTCCTATAGTCTCTAAAAGTAGAACAGGAGCCAGAGCCTTCAGTTACCAAGCTCCTCTCCTGTGGAACCAGCTTCCAGTTGTGGTTCGGGAGGCAGACACCCTCTCCACATTTAAGAGTAAGTTTAAGACGTTCCTCTTTGATAAAGCTTATAGTTAGGGCTGGATCAGGTGAGTCCTGAACCATCCCTTAGTTATGCTGCTATAGGTCTAGACTATCGGGAGATTTCCCATGGTGCACTGAATTCCTCTCTTCTCTCTCTCTCTCTCGTTCTGCACTCATTCATGTCCCATTAATGCATGTTACTAACTTCACTTCTTCCCCAGAGTTCTTGTGCTTTCTCGTCTCGCAGGTTCTCATGGATCCTGGTGGAGCCTCCTGCCATGGTCCTGCTTGACTGCCATTCCTAATATCACTGATATTATTGTTAGGGACCAAGCCAGTGTCAAACACTGTGAGGTCTCTTTTGTTTTTGCTATGTCTATTATTACGCTTCGCCCCTTTCACTGCATTTTTGAGCCCCTGAACATATACATCGGATGAATTTTATTTGGCAAAGTGGTCAGGCCTAGTGAAAAATTGGATGTTCTATGCGACACATTTGGCTCGGCCACTAGGTGGCGCTACTATTAAGAAAAGTAGGTTTAGGCTAATAACTCCCGCATTGTTTGTCTCACATTCAAAAACCTTATATCCACGCGTTCGGTGAATGGAGCTGAATCTCCCCATATAGGCCACGCCCACGCCTATAATTTGTTTTCGCTACAGTGCGAAAATGTCCATGCACAACGTTCAGCGTTCCGTCTACACGTTTGTTTTTTTTATCCGATTTGCATGAAACTTTTCGCGTAGCATCTGGGGACCGTCCTGGCATAAAAAGTAATTTTAATAATTTTGATATTTCAAAACAGAAGCACATTATAAAATTAACACTTCCTGTTGATTTTTCGTCAAAAAAGGAAGTGGGGCCTTTCTCCACATTGGTATGTCTGATTGACACCAACCTTGGGTCAATAGTTCCTTATGTCTTCATTAGGCATTGTGCACAATTTCAGGCCATCACCACAAGGTGGCGCTCTTTAAACTGAAGAAGTTTATATCTCCATATTGGCACGTGTGATTAAAACTATGATAAAAACTTGGTACGATGATTGCCCATGGCTCCCTGAGGCTCACTTAAAAAGGAGGTAAAAAAACACGCCACTGGGTGGCGCTCTGGTGGCAGGGTAAATCACTCTCCGGAGACTGTAATAGTTATGAATATGAAATTCACAGGACACGTGTAGACTGGTGCCTGTTTGTCGTGTCTGTAGCGCCCCCTACAGTATTTCAACAAAGCAGCCCCGACGCCACGTTTCATCAATGTGTATGAAACGGTAGGCATGTGTAACGTGCCGAGACCTACAGAAAAGCCTCTTGGACCCATGCCCCAAAACCCACAGGAAGTGGGCTATTTTCATTTTCATTTTCACTCTCGGCTGCCATTTTGTTTGTTTGTCATTTTAACTTCTTTGCCTTGTATTTGAACAAACTCCTCCTAGGGAATTTATCGGCTCTGCTTCAAAATTGGTCAGTACAGTCAAAAAATGTTGCTGACTGAACGCCGTGCTATATGCGACTGTACGGTGAAGGGCATGTCCGTGGCGTGCCGTCAAAGTTGGCCATTTTGAATCGAATGTCAAGCTATGATGCCATTTCCGGCATTTCAGGGCTCCTATTTTAACTAACTCCTCCTACAGGTTTTATCGGCTCGACTTCAGATTTGGTCAGCACAGTCAAAAAAAGTTGCTGACTGAATTTGTGCATGTACGTTGAAGGGTCGAAGTCAGCCTTCTAAAATTTTTTGTCATTTTCTGCAATTTGTCATGTTTTATTTGAACTAACTCCTCCTAGGGAATATATCGGATCAATTTCAAAATTGGGCAGTACGATCAAAACAAACTGTAGATGAAAAGTTGCGCTATTTGTGACTGTACGTTAAACCTCGTGCCAGTGACGACTTGTCAAATTCAGCCGATTTGCCATAAAACAGTACTCATAACTTCAGTGTGCAATGTCCAATCTCCAATAAACTTCATATATTCTGTAACAGTCTCTCCCTGAACACGTCCTACGTGGTCCAATCTCAATGAAACTTCACTTGTTTGATAAGAGTCCCGCCCTGAACATGTCTATGACAATATTCAGACATAGTGATATAACATCACCTACTGGCAACAGGAAGTAAGTGCTATGTGGCGATTTTGAGCTGATTCATGTGAGATTTTCATGTTGTGGTCCACACGTGTTACGATCGCATGTGACGCGGCAGCACCACGCCCCGAGTTGCGTGGAGTGCGAGGTCCCACCCAACGCTGTTTGCAGCTTTAATTATTATTATTAATATTATTATTACTACAGTTACTATTATTACTATTGTCACTGCTCATTGTCCCCCATTGTTGTTGTTGTCATCATCATCTTCTTCATGTTCAACATCATCACTCACTACAATTAGTGTAGTTGTTGCTACTGTTGTTGCTGTGCAGTTGTCTGTCTGTCTCTCTCTCTCTCTCTCACCCCAACTGGTCGAGGCAGACGACCACCCACCTAGAGCCGAAGGGTCTGTCCTAGGTTTCTGCCTCTTAACAGGCAGTTTTTCCTTGCCCCCCGTCGCCAAGTGCTTGCTCATGGTGGTACTGTTGGGTTTCTGTAAATGTTATAAGGAGTTCGGTCTAGACCTGCTCTGTTTGAAAAGTGTCCTGAGATAACTTCTGTTATGAATTGGTGCTATACAAATAAAATTGAATTGAACTGAAATGGAATTATGCATATAAATATATGTATATGATGACTACAAATATAGATTGTTGTTCTGTGTGTCCTCACCCGTCCGTCTTTGTCCACTCCTGCAATCTGTCCCGTAGCGATTCGGATCTTATCAGGATGGATGGCCAAACTAACGGAGAGAGACACAGATTTGATGTCACAGATGTGTGAGCACAAAGCAGCCAATAGGAGAGCAGCAGATGATTTCTCACCATTTGACACAGTCGGTGTGTCCGAGGTAATGTCTCTGAGTGCGTTCTTCGTAATTAAACAAAGTGACGACAGAGGCGATAAAGTACACGATCTCTCCGGTTGGTAGGAGGTAAACGTTGGCTCTGCAGTCTCTGCCGCGGTATCCATACCTACAGGAAGTCAAGGATGCACCTGGAAAACACCTGGAGTTCTACTGAGATGAAGGTTTACTGAGGATCTACTAGTCTATGGAGGTCTACGGAGGTCTAAATAACCTCTATAATAACAATAAATAAGTGTCTCTCTCTGTCTGTCTCTCTGGTAAAGGTTAACTCTAACCCGCTCAAGGCTACTGTCTAGACCTGCTTGTTTTATGAGAGTGGTCTTTCTTATTGTCCTCCCTGTGTACTGTGTGAAGGATACACCCACTCCAGCTTGAGTCGTTCTGAAGGAAGTTCTGTCCGAACCTCCTCGTAGTTGTCCACGTCTGAAGGGATGAACATGGTGATGGGTCGACCGCGCATGAACATCTTAATGTGGTTCCCCTCTGAAACAGCAGACAGACACACAGAGACCAACAGTGAAGCTAACAAACTGAGCTCAAAGCTTCTGCTGATGCATTAAAAACCAAACGACAGTCAGACACACAGGTGAGGGACAGGTGAGGAAGCACTGATGCCATGCAGGTGAGGCAGGTGAACCAGATCAGACAGAAACACCTGCCGTGTTGTTGTTTACCTCCATAGAATCAACAACCTGCCAATCAATGTGAGGCTGCGCACAGCAGCGCCCAATGACATGCTTGACTTTAAGGTGGTGGGCGGGGCTTCTGTTTATGTCAGTGACTGGTCTAATTGATTTCAGGTATCACCTGTTCAACCATCTATGGAGGTAAAACACAGCAGGGGGCAGGGGCACAGACAGGTGTGACATCACCTTATCAGTCTGAAGGAGAGAAAGAGCAGGTGTGTGAGCGGGGCTGACGGCGTAAAGCAAGAGAGAGAGAGAGAGAGAGAGAGAGAGAGAGAGAGAGAGAGAGAGAGAGAGAGAGAGACACAGGTGATTGGTCCAGAGAAGAAACAGTAAGTGCGAGTTCAACTGCTGTTAGCATGTTAGCCTACTAGCTCGCTCCGACGACTCATCAGGACTTACCAGCTTGGCTGTTTTTCTCTCGGGTCGACATTTTGGCTGATTTGAGACAAAGACATTGTCACTCAACAACAACAAAAACAACACATAACAAAAACACCACATACGATACCACAAACAAAAAATACTTACAACAACACAAACAACAACATAAACAGCAACAAAAACAACCACAAACAACAACATAATAAACTCCAAAAATAACAGACAACATAAACAAAAACCACACAAACACAAACACAAAGAAAAGCAATAACACATACAACAATACAAACAATAACAACAATATCACGTGTCAGAGTCATTCAGGAGAACAAAAACTGAAGAGGATTCCTGCTGAATGGTTTTAAATGTGTCAGACGCTGTTTGTCTACTGCTGGCTTCTTATTGGCTGTTACAAATGATGATGAGGATGATGAGGATGAAGACTATGGTACCTTGATGATGAAGATGAGGATAAATATATATTTACCTTGACTGACCACCGGGTCTTTGTGTCTGAAATGGCAGAAGGAAACAAACATCTCACTCTGGGTTTCTGATTCAGAATGAAAGACTGTTGATCAATCAATCAATCAATCAATCAATCCATCAATGAAAGTACTTGGTCGGCACTAACAGTATACAGACTGATATATTGATCAGCACTAACACTGTGAGCACTGGACTCCCTGACTGGTCCCAGACCAACAGACTGCTCTGCACTGTGTTCTGACCCCTTTCTATCAGAATCGGCATGAACTGTTTCAGCAGTTTGAGCTACAGTAGCTCGTCTGTTGGATCAGACCACACAGGCCAGCCTTCACTCCCCACCTGCATCAATGAGCCTCGGCCCCCCATGACCCTGTCTCCGGTTCTGTTCCTTCCTTGGACCACTTTTGATAGGTACTGACCTCTGCAGACTGGGAACCCCCCACAAGAGCTGCAGGTTTGGAGATGTTCAATTCAATTCAATTCAATTTTATTTGTATAGCGTCAATTCATAACAGAAGTTATATCAGGACACTTTTCAAATGTTCTGACCCATCACAATGTGGTTCTTGTCAAAGTGGATCAGATCCTCACGCTGTCCATTTTTCCTGCTTCTAACACATCAACTTTGTTCACTGTCTGCCTGATATACCCCCCCCCCACTGAGGGCTCTGTCCTGGGGCCCCTTCTCTTCATCATCTACCTCCTTCCCCTTGGCAATATCTTCCGCAAATACAACATCCATTTTCATTGCTACGCGGATGACACCCAGCTCTACCTCTCCAGCAAACCCAAGCGGCTCTCTTATCCAGAAATATGGCGAAGTTTATTTCTAAAACCTGACAGTCCACAGTTGGGACCAGGAAGCAGAGCTGCTGTCTTACACACTTCTCTGCGCTTTCTTTAGAACAGTCACCCACCCAAAACCCCATAGAGACTGTGTCTGTCCCCCGACGACCGAAATTACTTAAAGAAATAAAAACAAGAGGAGTTCAACATAAAAATCTAATAAAATTAAAACCAACTCCTCAGTAGCACAAAATAAGAGAATGAAATGTGGGCTGTTAAATATCAGGTCTCTGTCTTCAAAAGCTGTTTTAGAGAATTAATTAATATCAGATTATGATATTGATTTACTTTGTCTTACTGAGACCTGGTTGTCCCACGAGGAGTATGTTAGCCTAAATCCACCCCCCCAGTCATATTAATACTCACATTTCTTGAGGCACAGGCCGAGGAGGTGGAGTGGCAGCCATATATGATTCGAGCGTTTTAATGGACCCTAAACCTAAACTAAATTATAATTCATTTGAAAGCCTTGTTCTTAGTCTCTCTCACCCAAACTGGAAAACACTGCAGCCAGTTCTATTTGTTATAGTGTACTGCGTTCCTGGACCGTACTCTGATTTTATGTATCAAGTTTAGTCCTTAAATCAGATAAAGTAAATATTGTAGGTGATTTTAATATTCATGTGGATGTTAACAATGACAGCCTTAGTAACGCATTTATATCATTAATAGACTCAATTGGCTTCTGTCAGAGTGTAAATAAACCAACTCCTTGTTTTAATCACACTCTTGACCTTGTTCTATCATATGGCATTGATATTGAACATTTAATAGTCTTCCCACATAATCCTTTCCTATCTGACCATTATTTAATAACTTTTGAATTCATACTATTAGATTATAAACCATTAGGCAAAACTTCCTACAGCAGTCCTATAACAACTTTAGTCCCTCCGAAATTGATAATCTTGTCGATAGTGCTGCAGGCTCACTACGATCAACATTAGACTCTATCGCTCCTATAAAAAGGAAATTATTAAAACATAGGAGACGAGCACCGTGGTACAACCACCAAACCCGCCAGTTAAAGCAAATAGCTAGGAAATCTGAAAGGAAATGGCGCTCTTCCAAATTATCAGACTATCGCTCAATTTGGCAAGATAATCTTAAAACTTATAGAAAGGCCCTCCGTAATGCCAGAGGAGCCTATTACTCAGCACTAATAGAAGAAAATAAGAATAACCCTAGGTTCCTCTTCAGCACTGTAGCCAGGCTGACAGAGAGCCACAGCTCTATTGAGCCACATATCCCCATAAACTTAAGTAGCAATGACTTTATGAGCTTCTTCCATAATAAAATTATTACTATTAGAGAGAAAATTAATCACCAACTGCCATCAACAGTTATCAGTGGCTCTCCAAGTTCAGGGACTTTTGCTAATGTAAACTTAGATATATATTTAGACTGTTTTTCCGCTATCAGTTAACTTCAATAATTTCTTCATCAAAGCCATCAACCTGTCTATTAGACCCGATCCCAGAGAACTTCTGTTATGAATTGCCGCTATACAAATAAAATTGACTTGAAAATTGAATTGAATTCCACTCTCCCACCTTCCTCCCTTACTGGCTGCTTCACCGAGCTTAAATCCTGGTTCTCCTCCAACTTCCTCAAACTTAACAGTGATAAAACAGAATTTCTTCTCATTGGCACTAAATCAACTCTCTAAAAAGCTGACAGTTTTATTAATCGCCTCCACCCTTCCCTTTCAATTCAATTCAATTCAATTCAATTTTATTTGTATAGTGCCAATTCATAACAGAAGTTATCTCAGAACACTTTTCAAATAGAGCAGGTCTAGACTGAACTCTTTAAAACATTAATTACAGAGACCCAACAGTACCACCATGAGCAAGCACTTGGCGACAAGGGCAAGGAAAAACTGCCTGTTAAAAGGCAGAAACCTAGGACAGATCCTCCGGCTCTAGGTGGGTGGTCGTCTGTCTCAACCAGACGACCACCCACCTAGAGCCTTTCTCCCCACTCCACTGCCATTCTTGTACACAGCCTTGTCACCTCCTGCATCGACTACTGCAACTCCCTTCTCTTCGGCCTACCTCACAAATACCTCCATAAATTTTAACTGGTTCAGAATCATCACCAGAACCCCCTCCATCCACCACATCACCCCTGTTCTGCAGCAACTCCACTGGCTCCCGGTCAAACTCTGCATACACTTCAAAATCCTCCTGTTTACGTTCAAGGCCATCCACAACCTTTCCCCTCCTTATCTGTCCGAACTCCTCCACATCGCCACCCCTTCCCGTTCCCTCAGATCTGCCTCCTCTGTCCACCTCTCTGTCCCTCCCGCCCGCCTCGTCACCATGGGGAGCAGGGCTTTCAGCTGCTCTGCCCCCCAACTCTGGAACTCACTCCCACTGCACCTCAGGAACCTGGACTCTCTCACACTCTTCAAATCAAGACTAAAAACACACCTATTAAGAACTGCATACCCCACTTAACTATCTACATTGTCTTTTCTCATCTGTTTCTTATTTCTTACTGTTTTTATTTTTTATGTGTTGTACGGTGTCCTTGAGTGCCCAGAGAGGCGCCTTTAAATAAAATGTATTATTATTTATTATTATTATTATTAAAGTGCTTCACTGAGCTGAAATTGAACATTTCAAACTAAAACACTAAGCAAAATAAAACATTTCCAAATAAAAGTTCGATAAGAAACGTTGTTGACCCGCTCACGAATGCACTATTTCCGGCCATATTCTGACCGCACTCCTGACAGTACACGCAGTGCATTGCGTTATGTCCTTTTATTGTACCTCAGCCAGGGAAATTGTTTCAGCCTGACGTCTGTCAGTCTGACGGAATCTATGTTGACCTTTTAAATTTGGGTCTCTGAGCCGGGCTCTATCCCAGACTCCGTTGTCTCCTCTGGTTCCGAGTCTGATGCTGACCCGCCCGAGCTCTGTCTCTTATTGGTTTAGAACACGATATGATCCTACCATGAGTGTGTGAGTTCGGTCACAGGAGAACAAAGAGAGATGATGCGCTTGCGAAATAAATGTATGTTTTCACCCGGACAGCGTCAGGTGCACCAGTGCGACCTAGAAAAATTATTAGTTGCACTCTTAAAAATTTTGGTCGCACTCTGGAGTCCTGTCCTCACCAGAGGATCCTTTCTACATAAAGGAGAAGCGGCTCTACTCCGAGTCCCTCGTGGATGTCCGAGCTTCTCACCCTATCCCTTTCGACTCAACTTTTTTTTTGAGACAACTGTTCGATAAAGGGACCCTTAAACCCTTATCCAGGAGTAAGGATCCAGAGTGTTGACTGTGCGTAGAAGTAAGCCCCACCAGATCTAATTGATAGTGCTCCACCTGTAGCACCAGTTCTGGCTCCTTCCCCCCCAGCGAAGTGGCATTCCACATCCCCACAGTCAGCTTTTGCTGCCCAGGTCTGGTCTGTCTAGGCCCCCTGCCTTTACTGTCACCCATTTGGCATTGCACCCGACCCAAGTGTATTCTCCCGTGACTGGTGGGCCCGTGGGATGAAGATGTGGCCACGTCACTCTTTCGGGGCAAGCCCGGCAACCAGGCACTCTCTTTCAGGCCCCCCTTCCAGGAAGTTTGAATTATTCTGATCCAAACCTTACCCTATCATTCCTCCCAGTGAATATTTCCCAGATAAAATGGGTTACTTCCAGGCTAGCTTGTTAAAAATAAATAAATATAAAAATGAGCCAGTCTTTTGACCCGGCTCCCTTCAAAGAGCCATAAATCCCATCTCTATGATATACGTCACCCCCCACTGACAGGAGCCCTGATACCCAGATAATCAGTGTTACTGGCAGAGCTCACTGTGTTAGGACTGATCAATGGATATGTGTGTATATTATATTATATATATGTTTTTAAAAAATACATGGGTGTATTTACCTCTCAGCGTTCTTGGCGACTTTGGCGAGCAGTTTGGAGGTGGACGCAGCTTTCACCAGTTTGTTCCGGTTTTCCTCTGAAGTGTCCCAGGTGCTGCTCTGAGAACGCTCCATACCTGAGGACCGCTTCACACTGGGCCCCCTGAACACACACACACAATACGACAGTAACATCAGGAGGAGGAAGTCACTGGGAGTCACTGAGCTCCAGATCACTTTGTTTTTTTGTTTCTGACTGAATCTCTGATTATTGATTGGTGTGTAGTTTTGAAGTCTGTGAACAACAGCAAACAACTGAATGCACACATTTATCTGTTCCAGTCATACGACGTGCATATGTTGGATTCATTTCCCATAAGCTTCAATAAAACTGGACCCAATCAATAACATATTGACCCTTTATTAGTTTGATTGGATATCTGGATCATCTGAGGACTCACATCAAACAGCTTCTGATTGGTCCAGAATGAAATATCTCAAAACCTATTGGATGGATTGTAATAAGAAGTTTATTGATCCAGACTTTTCATCATCATCTAGCGCCACCATCAGGCCAATGTGTCCAATACTTTGTCTTTCTATCTAACACACATACTGCCTGACTCCCTGAATGCGCAGTGATATTATCTGATGAGAAGCAAGTCAACAATTAACCATCAATCACAATTGTCTTTAATTCAAACTGATTGATTAGTTCAAAGATTCAGTTTGTGATTCTGTAAATCTCAGTGACTCAGAGTTAAACACATGACCTAGAAAGAGGTTAGTGAGCTGGGAGGCATCAGAAACTACAGGAGACCTGCTGGAGGAACAGGAAGAGGAGGAGGAAGAGAGGTGAAGCTGGGAGAAGAACAATGTTAGTAGATTTGATCAAACACACGCAGCCCAGCTTGACCTTTCTACCAGCAGAGTAAAGAAGAGCCAGAGGGGGCAAGGATTCAGGAGGCTCCAGTATCTCCAAAAGTGTTTTTCCACCCATACACACACACGTGCTGTTTGACTCAGCTCAGCAGCCCAGCACGGCAGGGATTTGCATTTCCACATCAACAGTGCTACCTGCTGGAAGGTGTGTATGTATAGAGAGAGCGCGATGGTCGAGAGAGCTAAAGATTGAATGAAAAGAGAGTTCAGCCGCTAAGCTTTGCCTCACACTTTTACAGTGTACAGTTTCTGAACACAACTGTACGGGCTGGCTGTGGTCGATCACTGCATCCCACTTGGAGGCAGGTTGGAGACACTTTGGATGGACTCCAAAGGTTCATCTCTGTTGAGCAATGTTCAGTGTGGTTAAAGTGGTGATGGAAATGCAAATCAGCGTAGCCAAAAGTGCTGATGGAAAAGCCCTACTGGAGACCTCAGGGTTAGGGTTAGAGCTTCTACCAGCAGAGAGTAAACAGGATCTCGAAGAGGTCACTCAGACCTGCTCCTGAGAAACCACAGTCCTGTCCCTTTTCAACCTTTATCTGAGCCAGGTATTCAGGTGTAGGCGGAGCCAGAGAGGACTGTGGTTCTTAGGGGCGGAGTTAGTCAGCAGGAAGTGAGGTTTACAAAGTGGAACCTTTTGGGAGGGGCGTGGCCTTTACTGCTGTCAGTGGACTGGGCCGGTCTCTGAGGGGTCTGGGGGGTCTGAGGGGTCTGGGGAGGGTGGGGGGAGGAGGGAGAGGGGGATGGGTCCTTTGGGCGAGGAGGCTCCTCACGCTCCTGGATCTCTTCCATCAGAGACCGCTGGTTGCTGGTCTCCTTCTTCCTGTCTGCTCCACTGTGGACAAAACCAGGACCATGAGAGACCACAAACTACTGATTCTACTCTACATAAATGGACATACATACACATACGGTTCTATTGGTTCTACTGGTTCTACTGTGTAGGGATGTCTCAATACCAGAAACTTAGTAGTCCATACCAATACCCTTGAAACTCCATTCTAGATACCACAGTAAAATATCCTGATCAAGTTTTATTGCCCCTGATCCCCATTTATTATTGATTATCTGCTGATACAGTTCTGATCAATACTTGTATGTTCCTTATTAATACAGGTGAATATCTCTGCAGTGCATTAAGATAAAAAGCAGTTCCTTCTTGTTTATATACTAAATAACACAGTAGGATATTCCTGCAGACCGTCTGTAGCTGCAGTCTTTACCTGAGTCGACCGAATGAGCTATTTTCCTCGGATTACATTAATCAATGACTCTTATTGGATTTTTGTTGGCATAGTGAGTGTGCAGCTCTCCACTGCTCTGACCAGGAGCTCAGCCTCGCCCACCTATGGTACTGTAGAAAAGCAAGTACTGTCAAGTTTGCAGAATTTTGGCATTGACTTGGCATTTCAGTTCTTGTGACATCCCTACTACTGTGTTTCTACTGACTCTACTGGGTTTACTACAGTGATTCAAACCACCAAAATCCATCTGAGACTGCTGGCTGCCGACCACTTCCTTCCTGTCTGCTCCACTGTGGACAAAACCAGGACCATGAGAGATCACAGACTACTGATTCTGCTGTTTCTACTGTACTACTAATGATATCACTCTACTGCAGGACAAGACCACTGGGCCTAACCCTAACAGCAGAGTCGCTGATTTTATCAATTACATCAGCCAGATCGACATGATCTGGTCTGCAGACACTCTGGAAGATGAAATCAAAGCACTGTGAAGAAAAATAATCAGTGAAAAACCCTTTCAAATAAAATAATTGCCATTATCAGACGGATGCTGAGGGCGTGTGTGTATGTGTTTACCTCTTGGCGGCGGATGACACCGTCTCTTTCCTGGTGACGGACGTGGAGTCTCTCTTTCGTCCAGATGTTCCTCCGTTAGCGATACAGGACATTGAGTATGCTTCACGTAGTGCAGCACCGCCTGCAGGGGGCAACAGATTGCCGTTCACACTGATCATATTCACTTAACTCAATATACTATAACCAGTAAAAAACTGAACGTGACCAGTTACAGACTGAATATGACCAAAGCACATGAAAGGCAAATTCACCCCCCAGGGACCAATAAAGTATTTCTGATTCTGAGTGGGAGCAAAGGGGCGGCATGAGCAGCTCCATCCTGCTCCAGTTTGTATGTGAATGCCTATCCCCAGTAGCATTGTGTCATTCCCACACTTCTATTCATTGTTCATTTGTGTGTCAGCACAAGTTTGAGCCTTTTTACACACCAGTCAACTGGAGATTCTGCCAACCCTAACCCTGATCTTAATAATAACCTTATGAATTACATGTTCATGGATCAGCGTGGTGTCGCTTCTTCTGCAACAATGAAGTTAAAATGATCTGCATGGAGGGGCTTTATCCTGCTGCCTGTGTGTGTGTGTGCCCGGCGTCACACATACAGCTTTAACAGATTAAATTAAAACACAACGCAGCATTTTTCGGAGCAAGCGGTGAGATTTTAGTGGAGGGACGTGATCTAGAGGATCGGAGTTGAGTTTACAGTCCCTAATTTGCAGTGCAAATTGGTTATAAAATCAAATTTAGAATATTACTTGGCAGCCCTAATACCACTTGTATAGAATTTAGGCTGTTGAATAACATGTCAATTATTAATTTGATCTAGAGAGGGGTCATCTATGCCAACCTCATGTCTACAGGGCATAGACAAGACATTTTACAGTGCAGGTGCAGTGGGACACACAACCCAACCGAACAAAACCAAAAAAAGGTAGAAAACTTTTTTGGCTTATTCTCTGAACAAGCATGAATTAATGAAATATTAAGTGCCATATTTGAGTTCTCTATTCAGTTTGTATTATGAGCCCTTTTGAACCCTAACCCATAATAATAGAAAAAATAAATAAAGGAATATCTTATCTTATCTTAATGATTGGTGGGTGAAATCTACTTTGTCTCTACTAGCACAGATACTAAATTACTCTAATATGCTCTGTGAATTATATATTAACAGTAACTCATGCTCATCTGCTGGGATTACAAGATACTTTTAGTTTTAGCTGTTTTTATTTATGGAGGAAAATGTTCAGCTGAATTGATGCACATCAGTCAGCATGGTAGGACATAAACAGAAATCCAACAAAAAACAACAAAACATTACCTTTCCCTCCATGTTGTTTCTTGGTTGAGGAGGCAGCAGAGACTTCAGAGGCAGCGAGACGGCGAAGGACGTCAGCAAGAGCTGCTTTCATCACCGTCAACTCATCTTCCTGCTGCTGAACACGAAGCTCCAGAGCAGAAAGGCGATCGTTGACATCTGACACACTTGCTCCAGACATACTGTCATCTACAGTGAGAGAAACACTGGATCTTAACATACTGTCATCTACATTGTTGTATTATCTCTGAACAAAGTCGTTGTCTACATGTCATGGGCAGACAGCTTGTTGTTGTTGGTATTTCAGAGTAAGTATAAATATTAGGGACAGTAACGGTACATGTATTTGTCCTGAACTGGACATCTTGTACCAACTGGTATGTGACTTACTCAGTTCAGTATGCACTGTGATCCAAACAATTACTGTCAGAATAGTCAGTCCACTACTCGCACAGGCAGAACAGAAATTCGAGATTACCAGTTTTACCCAGAAAGTTTTGGCAGTGCACCAATTGTTATCTATACGCTATAGCATGCTGCTCAGCTTAGCTTTGTTAACCCAGTTAGCCAGGCTTACAGAGGTAGTGTCACTGTAATCCATAAGCAAACACGTTTCACTGTATAGGAGCATTTACTGGTTAGTTACAGCGAAAATGGACCAAGATTAGTGGAACGAATGTGTCCATTGGCAGAATGAGACAGAAACAAAGTGGACAGTTGCGTTTCAGAGAAGATTCAGGCCAAAGTAATAAGTAATGACCGAGTTAGTGTAGAAAATACAGGATTTAAGCATTTGCTCAACGTGCAAGATACTTCAAGTTCAGTCAACCTACAATCAACAGACATCTGCAGCTTCTCTTTAGAAAACCAGGGTTGTTAGCTGAGTGCTAACATAAAGCTAGTGTCTTCAGACAGATTAACTCATCAACAAAGGAAGACTGTAGTACTTTCAAAATAAAATCATCATAAACTATTGTTAAAGTTCAACTCCATGTTAATGTGTGTTGTGTTTTGTTTACATGTTGATGTTTACATGTTCACGTTTATGGGTGTAAAGTTAAGATCAGTGATGGGGGGTTGCAGTGTTCAGGTGTCTGTGTGCATATTTGGGAGATTTGGGGGGGGGTGTTACACACTGGTATATGTGTTATATTTCACAGCTGTCCCTCACATTCCTCAGCTTTAAACCCTTTACCCCCCCCCACACACACACACCCACACACACATACATGTACACACACACACACACAGTAACCCTAATAGTGATCTGATCAATTCAATATATCTAACAGAGAATTTAACGTTTTAGAAAACAAACTACATCTTGTGGACTTGTTTTGTGCGTCAGTGATTCAGAAACAGAAAAACTAAGTGTTCAGTTGCATGTGTCTGCATGTCTGCTTTACTACCACACACACACACACTGTAATTCACTTCAGCTGACTTCAACAGCAACAAGAAGGGAAATTTTTTTCTCACACACATTTGTCCCTCTACACTTGCGAGGACCCTGGTTGATATAATGCATTTCCTAACCCCTAACCTAAACCTGAATCTCAAAACCAAGACTGAACCTTCAAAAATGTCCACAGAAGTTGTGAAGACCGACCGAAATGTCACCATAATAGGGCTATCAGATATATAAGATAGATGTGTATATCACTATATAACTAAAATAAATAAATATGTAAAATTACCACATGTAAGGGCCTATTAATAATTACATTTAGAATTATATACTCAATGAATAACAGGTACTTTATCATATTTAATTGCTTTTCTCCTTTATATTTAGGATCTTTGTACAAACGTTTTATTATTCAGTCAACAAAACATAATATAAATGGATACCCAGGTATGTTAACGTCCAGCTTAATTTAAGCACTAGAAACACAGAGAGCAGGAGTCAGAGTCAATGGAGTCAATAAAGTCAATGGAGTCAATGAGTCAGAGTCAATAAAGTCAGTCAATGGAGTCAATAGAGTCAATACAGTCAGAGTCAATAAAGTCAATGGAGTCAGAGTCAATGGAGTCAATGGAGTCAATGGAGTCAATAAAGTCAATGGAGTCAATAAAGTCAATGGAGTCAGAGTCAATAAAGTCAATGGACTCAATGGAGTCAGAGTCAACAGAGTCAATGGAGTCAGAGTCAATACAGTCAATGGAGTCAGTAAATACAGTCAATTGAGTCAGTAAATACAGTCAATGGAGTCAGAGTCATTAAGGTCGCTCTCTCTCTCTCTCTCTCTCTCTCTCTCTCTCTCTCTCTCTCTCTCTCTCTCACCCCAACTGGTCGAGACAGACGACCACCCACCTAGAGCCGGAGGATCTGTCCTAGGTTTCTGCCTTTTAACAGGCAGTTTTTCCTTGCCCTTGTTGCCAAGTGCTTGCTCATGGTGGTACTGTTGGGTCTCTGTAATTAATGTTTTAAAGAATTCGGTCTAGACCTGCTCTATTTGAAAAGTGTCCTGAGATAACTTCTGTTATGAATTGGCGCTATACAAATAAAATTGAATTGAATTGAATTGAATTGAATTAAGGTCAATGGAGTCAGAGTCAACAGAGTTAATTGAATCAATAGAAACAGTCAATAGAGTCAATACAGTCAGAGTCAATAGAGTCAAAGTCAATGGAGTCAGAGTCAAAAGAGTCAATGGAGTCAGAGTCAATAAAGTCAGAGCCAACAGAGTTAATTGAATCAATAGAAACAGTCAATAGAGTCAACTGAGTCAATAGATTAAATAGAGCTGATCACAAGTGGACAGTTTACAGCTCTAAATAAACACTATAGAACCCTAACCCTGCTGCTGTCAGTGTCCATTATCTCTGTCCTCTATTAGCAGCCTGCAGCAGAGACGCTCTGTGGTGCATTGTGGGATTTTATAAGTGAACTTTATGAGTGTTTATCTGATGTTTGAGCTCTCAGATGATGAAGACAGACATTAATGTCAGAGACAGTAACAGGATGCTGACAGTCCAACAGTCACAGTGGATGCAGGAGAGGACATTGGACCGCCGTCCAGACAACATGCTGGAAATAACTCTGGAACAACTTAATGTATACAAGAAATAATGACCAATGTGTGGTAGACAGCTTCTGTTCTCCTCACTCAGTAACTCTAATAACATGTAATGTAAACTAATCATATGTAATATATAATGTAAACTACTAATAACCCTGATAACATATATTATAAACTAATAATAACTCTATTAATATATAGAATATAAAGTGAGTGATTTTTGAATGGAGTCTGGTTACATTGACGTTATTAGTTCACAAACAGCTGCTGCTGATCTCAGATCAGATCCAGACGGACAGTTTCTGTGTTCTTACAGGACGTCAGTGAGAAGGAGCTGCTTCACTGTGAACCAGGACCCACTAGAGTCCCAGACCACGTCAGGAAGTGGTCTGAGTGATCTGATCACAGTGAGTCTCTGAGGTGGTTCACACCGGATTTACAGGTTGATACCAGATGGATTATTATCATTATTGACAGGTAATAAATGTTGATCAGTTTTTATCTGAAGAGTTACATAAAGTAAACAAATCTGATCATTCTTATTGATCTATTGATGTCATTCAGAGCTCACTGTGTTTATAAACTGCAGCCAGTGGCTCCGACTACTTCCTGAAACACACACACACACACACACACACACACACACACACACACACAGGAGGTGTGAGCAGACTGGATGAACAAATAAATCATTTCCTGAGTCTTTGTTCTGCAGATCAGAGTCCGCACGCGCGCACGCACACACGCACTTAAACACACACCCATTTAGCCCTGCTCCTGAGCTCCCTGCTGGTCTCCAACAGATCCAGGTCTTTATGTCTAGGGGTCCAGGACTCTGCAGAGACTCGTTCAGGAGCAGCTGTTGGTTTTGTGGCCCTGCAGCCGCCGGAGGGGCGGTGCAGAGTCTTTCTGATAAATACAGCAGTGACACGTGTAAAGCCACCAGAGGCGCGTGCGGCTCTCTGCGTCCTGCCGCTGCACGGACAGGTGACCAGTTGATCTTTAGGGCGCGAGCGGCGGTCGGGACTCACCTAAACTGCCGGTGAATCCGTCCATTTTCCGGGAGAAAAGCGGGAGTCCGGGCCGGAGGCCTGCGGGAGGCTGAACGCACACTGCGGGCCTCCGTCCGGGTTTTTCCACCGCAGCGGGGTCAAGAAGAGCCGAGCCGGGTCTGTCCCCGCCGCAATGCCCGCCGTCCGTCCGTCACTGAGGCCGAAGATCCGCCGCTTTCCTCCACCTGGAAGAAGACGCCGCTTCCCGCAGGATCCGACAGCGAGACAGAGACCAAGAAGAGCCGCGGAGCCGCAGACAGACGGACCGACGCTGCTGCGCGCTTGCGCTTCCGACTCCGACTCCGCCTCCTGGCAGCTCGCGCTTCCCGGGGCGGGGAGGAGAACCGGGTCAGGTTTCAGTCTCTGTTCAGCAGCGCCCCCTGGCGGACACTCAGCATCATCACGCAAACAATAACAAGAGGAAGTGACGTAATAGTGTTTAGTAAAAAAACTTCTGTTTGTTGATAATCAGTAAGTCCAGTGGGGTATTGCACAAAAGTAGGATAAAGAAATCCAGGATAAGTGAGCAAGCACGGCTTGACTTAGCCTGCTCGGCGCATCCTGGCTTAATCGGTTGCACGTTTGCCGAGCCAGGATGAAAAGGCGCGGCTATGTTAAGCCAGGTGTAGATAGTCGGGATAAGTGCGTGTTCACGGCATACTGAAATAGACCTCGCGATCGCTCACAGAATCACCGATGGGAACATGGATAAGAGTCACGCTTCGTATTTCACGAGCCGCTGAAAAACAGCTGCTGATGGAGTTCTATGAAGAGGTGGAAGATAGAAGAAAAAAAGGCAATACCAATGCCATAATTAAAGAAAGAGAGAAAGCCTGGCTGACAGTAGCGGACCGGCTTAATGCTTAAGTAGTCCAAAACTGTACAATGAATAAACAGTGCTCCACTGGAACTGTCATAATTAGGCTCCAATTAAAGGACTAAAGGAGTTACTTTAAGTCCACTAATCAACTGTTGTACACTTTGCTTTAAATGTGGCAAGTAGAGGTTCATGTTACTCAGAAAATGTAAAGTATGATTAAGTGCAAACAATTATCCACAATGTGTGTCATTTAATCTATTTTTATCTATTTTATCTTTCTATCCTTCATAAAGAACAAACTTGTCTGGCCATAAAAGGACCTGGCAGCAAGTTAAAGTTAAATACAAGAACATTTTGCAGGCTGGAAAGTGACTTTAAAGTAGATAACAGTGAACAAATGAGGTGAATAGATTAGGTATCTGCTGACATGTTGAATGTCTGTATGATTGTAGCAGTTAAAAAAAGCCCATAGAACTGGCACAGGGGGCGGCCCACCAAGCCAGGATATGTGCTGCAAATGGTTCCTTTATTGAGGTTCTCTGCATCCCCAACAGAATAAAGGAAGCTCCCACTTGCAAAACATCTCAATGTAACACAGACCATCTGTGGTACAGTGAGAGCATGGCTTCCTGCCGTCTGGTGCTGTATTTTTGGACCCAGCAGCCTACATAAATATCTTAGTCCATCACCTGAGAATCTGTATCTCTCAATGAGATAGTCATCTCCAACAGCCAATGGGTCTGACCTGTCCCAGAAGACTCTTTCATGACTAAATGCTCGTCTGAGGATTAGGGCTTCCTCATCCAGTACATCCTCCAAGAAAGGGCAAGCCATTATGAAGAGGGAACAGGTGTGAATAATATATATATATTATGGCATGCCGTTTAGGAAATGAAGCTTTGAATATATGAAATGACTCTTGGATATACTGATAAAAATGTGAGAATACTGAATGAAATTGAAAACCTAGTTGTATCCTTTTCATCAAAGTGATAGCCTTCTGAATTAGCTGGTTTTACAAAATGGCATCAGTTGAAATATTACAATACTTTCTTAAACTGGAAAACTTTTTTGCTTTTTCTGTCAGGATTTAGCCTGAGGCCTGTTGTAGTCGGCCTGCCACCATTAAAAAGGGAGGGAACTTCTTCGTCAGGAGAACGGTATTGGGCACGGGTACTATGGGAAGGATTTTGGCCCGTACAAGCACTTGCCAATGAGTTAATAATGTCCTCATTGCTCAGTATTGCTGCCACAAGGTTCCTGACTGACTCATTCTCACTTCTACAAGATGACAGCAGTGCCTTGATTGACCAGTCAAGTTTCATTGAATATATTAAAAGATTCATTCAATATATTAAAAGTTTCATTCCATATATTCAAAGATTCATTTTATATATTCAAAGATTAATCTCTTAAACGGTATGCCATAATATATATACTATATTGCCCTTGTCACAGATTTCATTGAAAACACCTTTGCAACTTCATCAGCTGTGTTTTGTAATCTCAATTACTGCAATAAACACATATTTATGCAATTTGGCAAGCAGTCTTCATTAGCATAGCAATATAACACTTGTCCTGAGTAATAATACTACCACTTGAATCAATATAAAAAGACTGTTGCAATTACAAACAGCCAACAGATTTAAATGAAATGAGAAATGACAATATATATGTAATATTTTAATGCAGAATAATTAAAATGATGCAACATACTTAGAAAGACCATGGACATGCTGTAAAACACATTAATTCCTCACAGGATTGACGGTGGAAATACAGGTGAATCACTAGGATTAATCTTAGCCTGGCTGTTAGCCTGGTCTGGAGCAGGCTAACTGCAGAGAATAAATCACCATAGTAACTTGGCCGGGATAAGTTTAACCTGCTTTCATGCAACCGACTTGAGGCTAAATTAAGCCAGGATAACCAACATATCCCGGCTTAATCCCTTATCCTGGTTTTGTGCAATACCCCTCTGGATATTTGCTTTATGTGGGAATTAAATGACATGTCCTGATCAAAGATAACTCCAAGATTCCTGACAGTGGTGCTAGAGGCCAAGGCAATGCCATCGAGAGTAACTATATCTTTAGACAGTGAGCCTCTAAGGTTTTGGGGGCCAAGTACAAGAATTTCATTTTTTTTTTTTAACAATTAAAGTTAATGGAGTGCTTCCTAATAATGTTGCCTAGGGGAAGCATACAAAGGGAATAGAATTAGTCCAAGCACAGAACCTTGTGGAACTCCACGACTAACTTTAGTGTTTATGGAGTCAATAAAATATATCAAAAAAAAAATCTTTCATTAAAATCTATAAATACAAACTATCTATAAAGTCTATCAATAAAATCAATGTCCGCAGACAATGAGAACCGTGGAGGGTCAGCGTCCTCCTGTAGTGGATAGAGTTACTCTGATATAAATGAGGTTATTGATAAATGATCAGATGTATTTATTTGTGAATAAAGTAACATGAGATATAAAATAATTAATCATCAATAAACATACTAATAGTGTGCATTTATTGATAAATAGATTTATTTAATATGTACAAATATATGGAACTTTTATGAATAGTTGGCACAGAAAGTGAAGGAAGGAAGGAAACAAATCAAAGTCAGCGATCAGTGATCAATACTGTTCTGATCAATACAAAGAATTTCATTCAGAAATGAAAATATGAAACAAACTAGGATCAAACTTTATTTTTTATAAAAATCCACTTTTATATAAAAACAGAATCCCTTCACAATAAAAGTTGTCTGTTTTTCAAATTAAATCATAAAAAAGTTTCTGTGGTTCTGATTGGCTCAAAAATCCTGAAGTCTTTATTAACACAAAACATTGGAACAAAAAAACGTTATTTATCTAAAGCTCGTTAACATGAATCCAGTGTCAAAGTTCTCCATATTTATGCTCGGCCCATCGATTAGTGATAAAACTGATACTGACATTGATACTGATATTGAAAATAACAATATTTATTTTCTTTATAAAACCCGTAACATAAAAGTTATTTTCAGTTTTCATCAACGTGTCCACATTCAGCTGTTGATCAATCAGTTGATTAGCAGTTTCCACGTTCAACTGTTAGTTTATTGATTTATAGACTGAATGATTCATTGATAAATCAATTCAAAATGATGATGATGATGATGAAGGAGGCACTGAAGGTAAACAGCCAATCAGGTCAAAGGTCACACTGGTTCAATAAACATTCAGAGGTTGAAAGAGCAGAAAAAGACTCAGTTTGTGTTCTTATACTTCAGGAAAAGTAAAGGCAGTGCTGAGCAGTGACAAAACAACAAAATAAACAATAACAATAAATGTTCTCTTTCAGGACTTTGGCAGCTCCTACATGTTATCAGTTGCCAAAGCACCAACAGGAAGTGAAGGCAGATACAGGAAAAGAAGAAGGCACGTCTGACTTAAGAAAGCAGGTGGAGGCCCCACCCACTGTATATGGAAGCCCCACCCACTACAGGTGGAGCCTTCAGTAGCTGAATTTCACCTTCTCAATGTCGGAGATCAGAGTCCTGGCCAGGTAGATTCCCACCATCTGATCACAGGTAAACAGACACATCAGTACAGACCAGTACAACACTCAACAGTCTGCTCCTCAGGTTACCAGTAAAGTACCAGTACACATTAAAGTTCCAGTACTCACATTAAAGTACCAGTACTCACATTAAAGTACCAGTAAAGTACCAGTACCCCCATTATATTACCATGAAAGTTCCAGTAAAGTACCAGTACCCCCATTATATTACCATGAAAGTTCCAGTAAAGTACCAGTACTCACATTGAAGTACCAGTAAAGTACCAGTACCCCCATTATATTACCATTAAAGTTCCAGTAAAGTACTAGTACTCACATTAAAGTACTAGTACTCACATTAAAGTTCCAGTAAAGTACCAGTACTCACATTAAAGTACCAGTACTCATTAAAGTACCAGTAAAGTACCAGTACTCACATTATATTACCAGTAAAGTACCAGTACTCACATTATATTACCAGTAAAGTACCAGTACTCACATTATATTACCAGTTAAGTACCAGTACTCACATTAAAGTACCAGTACTCCCATTATATTACCAGTAAAGTACCAGTACTCAGTAAAGTACCAGTACTCCCATTATATTATCATTAAGGTTCCAGTAAAGTACCAGTACTCACATTAAAGTTCCAGTAAAGTACCAGTACTCACATTAAAGTACCAGTACTCACATTAAAGTACAAGTACTGTGACAGAGTATTTGTACCTGCAGCAGAGAGATCACAACGAAGACGATGGCCACAGTGTAGAGATTCCCAGGTAACCAGTCCTCTAATGCAACAATGCAACCTTTAACGTAGATATCATCATTCCAGGCCCTCTGTGCAGAGAACGTAAGAGAATGTTAGAGAACACATTACCGACAGAACGTTGGAGAACACGTTACCGACAGAACGTGAGAGAACACCTTAATGACCAAAGCTTAGAGAGCACATAACGGGCAGAACCTTAGTGAACACCTTAATGACAGAAGCTTAGGGAGAATGTTACCGACAGAACGTAAGGGAACACCTTAACGACAGAACGTTAGAGAGCACGTTACCAACAGAACCTTAGAGAGCATGTTACAGACAGAACCTTAGAGAGCATGTTACAGACAGAACGTTACAGAACACGTTACAGACCGAACCTTAGAGAACACCTTAACGACAGAACCTTAGAGATTCTTTGATAAAGCTTATAGTTAGGGCTGGATCAGGTGAGTCCTGAACCATCCCTTAGTTATGCTGCTATAAGCCTAGACTATCGGGAGATTTCCCATGGTGCACTGAGCTCCTCTCTTCCTCTCTCTTTCTGCACTCATTCATGTTCCATTAATGCATGTTACTAACTTCACTTCTTCCCCGGAGTTCTTGTGCTTTCTCGTCTTGCAGGTTCTTATTGATCCTGGTGGAGCCTCCTGCCATGGTCCTCCTAGATTGCCATTGCCAATACTGTTGTTGCTGTGCACCTGTCTGTCTGTTTGTCTCTCGCTCTCTCTCTCTCCCTCCCTGTCTCTCCCTCTCTCTCACCCCAACTGGTCGAGACAGACGACCACCCACCTAGAGCCGAAGGATCTGTCCTAGGTTTCTGCCTTTTAACATGCAGTTTTTCCTTGCCCTTGTCTCCAAGGTCTTGCTCATGGTGGTACTGTTGGGTCTCTGTAATTAATGTTTTAAAGAGTTCGGGCTAGACCTGCTCTATTTGAAAAGTGTCCTGAGATAACTTCTGTTATGAATTGGCGCCATACAAATAAAATTGAATTGAATTGAATTGAATAGAGAGCACTTTACAGACAGAACGTTAGAGAACACGTTACCAACAGAACGTTAGAGAACACGTTACCGACAGAACGTTAGACTGAAGGAACAGTAAGTGAGCTCACCTTTGGTCTGTTTCTCACATCGTAACCACACTGACTGTTCACCACCGAGTCCTGAAACAAACACAAACATACTGTTAACACACTTGTTTCTATGTGTATTAATCAGTATTAATCAGTGATCAACTCACAGCAGGATCGGTGATGCAGCAAGAGAAAGGAACCCCACACTTCTCTCTGCTGCGATGAGTCCCGTTACAGCTGAAATAAACATTCTGATCCCAGTCGTCAGGTTCCTGAGCTCCACAGCAGTGGTTCTGTTCATAGAACAAGATAATAAAGGTGTAACTGAAGGTTCCACAGCAGTGGTTCTGTTCATAGAACAAGATAACAAAGGTGTAACTGAAGGTTCCGGAGCTCCACATTATGACAGGTTACCATCCTCTGCAGAGAGTCGATGAGGTTCTGCAGGTCGATGTCATCTCTGTACGCTTTGATGTTTGCTAGGAAGAACTCGTTGATCCACTCTCTGACCTGACTCTGAAAAACCACTGCCAGCACCGCCGCCGTCAGCTCCAGGATGAAGATGAAGCCAATCACGCCCGAAAACTGAGTGCAAAGCAACGACTAGGTTAACGTATGTTAGCGTAGCGTACAGATGTGTTTAACGTACAGATTTGTTAGAGAACAGGTGTGTTAGAGAACCGATCTGTTTAAAGTACAGATGTGTTTAACATACAGATGAGTTTAACATACAGATGAGTTTAAAGTACAGATGTGTAAGAGAACAGATGTGTTAGAACAGATGTTTTTAAATTACTCATGTGTCTAACGTACAGAGGTGTTAGAGAACAGATGTTACAGAACTGATGTGTTTAACTTACAGGTGTTTTTAAAGTACAGATGTGTTTAACGTACAGATGTGTTAGAGAACAGATGTTTTTAAAGTACAGATGTGTTTAAATTACTGATGTGTTAGAGAACAGATGTCATAGAGAACAGATGTGTTAGAGAACAGATGTGTTTCAATTACTGATGTGCTTAACGTACAGATGTGTTAGAGAACAGATGTGTTTCAATTACTGGTGTGCTTAACGTACAGATGTGTTGGAGAACAGATGTCATAGAGAACAGATGTGTTTCAATTACTGATGTGCTTAACATACAGATGTGTTAGAGAACAGATGTGTTTAAATTACTGATGTGCTTAACATACAGATGTGTTAGAGAACAGATGTCAGAGAACAGATGTGTTTAAATTCCTGATGTGCTTAACATACAGATGTGTTAGAGAACAGATGTCAGAGAACAGATGTGTTTAAATTACTGATGTGCTTAACGTGCAGATGTGTTAGAGAACAGATGTCAGAGAACAGATGTGTTTAAATTACTGATGTGCTTAACGTACAGATGTGTTAGAGAACAGATGTTTTTAAAGTACTGATGTGTAAGAGAACAGATGTTTTTTAATGTACTGATGTGTTTGAAGTACTGATGTTTTTACAGATGTGTTTAACCTACAAACTTTAGTAGACAGATGTTTTCTCTCAGAGCTCCCACACAGCCGGCAAATCCCAGGATGAAGGTGACTCCGCCCACCACCAGGACCAACCAGACCGGGTCGAAACCATGCAGCCGGGTCACCTGGGTCAGATCCAACAGGACTCCCTGTAGAAAAGGTGAGAGTTCTATGTAATCTGATGTAACATGTACAGATTCAATTCAAATAATCAAACTAAGTTTTAACTCTTGCCCACAAAACGCTGTCATTAGGGACCGAGCCAGTATGAACTGGAAGGTCTCTATTGTTTTTCCTTCGTTTATTATTATTATTATTATTATTTTTAGGCCACTTTAACTGCGATTTTGAGCCTTGCGCATTTACACACTCTCAATTTTATTTGGCAGATTTGTGAAGCCTCATTTAACTTAGAGATTCTATGCGTCACATGCGGATCAGCCAGTAGGTAGGACACTAGGTGGCGCTGTTTCGGCCGATTTTGAAAGGCTAATAACTCCCGCATAGTTTGTCTCACATTCAAAAACCTTATATCCACGCGTTCGGTGAATTGAGCTGAACCTCCCCATATAGGCCACGCCCACTTCCGCCTAGATTTTTTTTTTTCTAGAGCGCAAAATGTCCATAAATCACTTTTTCGTGTTCCTCCTACACACTTTGTCCGATGCGCACGAAACTTTGCACGTTTCATCTGTGGACCGTCCTGACAACAAAAGTAATTTGAAGAATTTTGATATTATAAAACATAAGGAAGTTATAAAATTAGCACTTCCTGTTGATTTTTCATCAAAAAAGGAAGTGGACCATTTCTCCACATTGGTATGTCCTATTTACACCAAGCTTGGGTCCATAGTTCCCCATGTCTTCCTTAGGCATCGTGCACAATTTCAGGTCATCACCACAAGGTGGCGCTCTTTAAAATGAAGGAGTTTATAGCTCTACAACGGTATGTGTGATTAAGATGAAACTTTGTATGCTGCTTCCCCATGGCTCCCTGAGGCTCACCTAAAAAGGAAAAAAAATCACGCCACTAGGTGGCACTCTGGTGGCAGGGTAAATCACTGTGCGGACACCGTAATAGTTATGAATATGAAAGTTATTGGGCACGTGTAGAGTGCTGCCTGAAGCTCACATACCAAAAATCGTGTTTCTCGTGCTTGTAGCGCCCCCTACAGGATAAAAATAAATCAGCCCCGGCGCCACGTTTCACCGATATGTACGAAACTCAATAGGCATGTATAATGTGCCGGGGCGTACAAAAAAGCCTCTTGGACCCATACTTCAAATCCCACAGGAAGTCGGCTATTTTCGTTGAAAATTTGCACTTTTGGCAGCCATTTTGTGGTCATTTTGACCTTTTGGGCTTCTTTGTGAACTAACTGCTCCTAGGGAATTTATCGGATCTGCTTAAAAATTGGGCAGTACAGTTAAAACATGCTGCTGAATGAACGCATTTCATTTTGTGACTGTACGTTGAAGGGCGTGTCCGTGGCCTGCCGTCAAAGTTGGCCATTTAGAACTAATGTCACACTGTGATGTCATTTTTGCATTTCAGGGCTTCTATTTGAATGATGCCCTCCTACAGCTTCTATTGGATCTTCTTCAAAATTGGGCAGTCCAGTCACAACGTGGTGCTGAATGAACGCATTATATTTTGTGACTGTACGTTGAAGGGTGTGTCCGTGGCGTGCCCTCAAAGTTGGCCATTTAGAACAAATGTCACACTGTGATGTCATTTTGGCCTTTCAGGGCTTCTATATGAATGATCTCCTCCTACACGTTTCAAAGGATCTTCTTCAAAATTGGGCAGTACCGTCACAACATGCTGCTGAATGAACGCATTTCATTTTGTGACTGTACGTTGAAGGGCGTGTCCGTGGCGTGCCCTCAAAGGTGGCCATTTTGAAGCCCGTGGTCCTGTATTTGAACAAACAAAGTCCTTGAGACTTTATCAGATCTGCTTCAAAACTTGACAGGACTCTTGAATAATCTTGCTGATTACAAGTTGTGCTATTTATGACTGTACGTTGAAGGGCGTGTCCCAGGTGTCTCGTCAAAGTTGGACATTTTGAATTCTGTGGTCTTTTTTTTTCAAAGTGATGAAACACAAACACCCCTCCACTCCCACTAGCCACATCTACAAACCATATTTCCTAGGGAGTATTGTTCGTGGAGCAGAGTGGGAAACTGCTGGAAGTCAAGTGTTAAATTGCAAGATAAATAGGGGACTTATCAAATCGACTTCAAAATTGGACAGTCTTATAAAAACAAAGTGTACATGAAGAGTTGAGCTATGTGTGACTGTACGTCAAACGGCATGCCACTGACCCCTTGTCGAATTCAGATGATTTTCCATTAAGCGGTACTCATAACTTCAGTGTGCAATGTCCAATTTCCAATAAACTTCATATATTCTGTAACAGTCTCGCCCTGAACACGTCCTCATTGCATAAGCCTACGTATTACAGTCCTGCCATGAACTTGTCCACGTGACAAGATTCAGATAAAGTGAAAGCACAGCATACTGGCACCAGGAAGGAAGCGCTGCGTGGCGATACGGAGCTGATTTGGAGCAGATTTACGCCACGTATTCGCGTTGCGGTCCGCGCTTGTTACGACGGCACGTGCGTGGCCTCGGCGCACCCCGACCTCACATGACGCGTTTGCGGCGCGCCCCGACGAGCGCCGGGTGCGAGGTCCCGCCCAACGCTGCTTGCAGCTTTAATTTATATTTAATGTTCAGAACCAGAATCATACACACAATATATTCTCACATCTGTGACAGCTGTAGATTGCTGGAACAGTGGAAAGACTAATAAAGACGCTCTGTTGGAGTTTGAGTCAATTAAGTGCATTAACATGGAAATTAAGCTAGTCTTAAAGACAGATGTACGGGTGTATTTTTCTGTTTGATGAGGGACTATTGCTCTGAATAGAACTGAATAGAACAAACAGGAACACAGATTGAGAAACACATTGCCGATATATTGATTACTATTCCTAGCAACACTACTGCTTTATTATTTGAATACAGTTCACTCACCTTTTCACTCCACGCCCAGAAACCTGCTGCAATGAAGGCAGCTCCAGCCAGCTGAAACACAGAACCAACGTTTAGACGGGTCCAATGACAGACACACACCAGGAGAACAGAGGAGAACAGAACAGAGAAGAATAGAACAGAACAGAGGAGAACAAGCAGGAACGCAGATTGAGAAACACATTTCCTGCTCCATCAACCGCACAGGATACCATGACATCACTTCCTGTTAACAGATAACAGGAAACAGCTTTCAGTCTCAAAGAAAACTAGCCTCTGTCTCATGTCAACAGGTAAAGAGGTGTAAAGAGGTGTAAAGATGTGTAAACAGGTAAAGAGGTGTAAAGAGGTGTAAACAGGTAAAGAGGTGTAAAGAGGTGTAAACAGGTAAAGAGGTGTAAACAGGTAAAGAGGTGTAAACAGGTGTAAACAGGTGTAAACAGGTAAAGAGGTGTAAACAGGTAAAGAGGTGTAAAGATGTGTAAAGAGGTGTAAAGAGGTGTAAACAGGTAAAGAGGTGTAAAGAGGTGTAAACAGGTAAAGAGGTGTAAACAGGTAAAGAGGTGTAAACAGGTGTAAACAGGTAAAGAGGTGTAAACAGGTAAAGAGGTGTAAAGAGGTGTAAAGAGGTGTAAAGATGTGTAAACAGGTAAAGAGGTGTAAAGAGGTGTAAACAGGTAAAGAGGTGTAAAGAGGTGTAAACAGGTAAAGAGGTGTAAACAGGTAAAGAGGTGTAAAGATGTGTAAACAGGTAAAGAGGTGTAAACAGGTAAAGAGGTGTAAACAGGTGTAAACAGGTAAAGAGGTGTAAACAGGTAAAGAGGTGTAAACAGGTGTAAACAGGTAAACAGGTGTAAACAGGTAAAGAGGTGTAAACAGGTAAAGAGGTGTAAACAGGTGTAAACAGGTAAAGAGGTGTAAACAGGTAAAGAGGTGTAAAGAGGTGTAAACAGGTAAAGAGGTGTAAACAGGTAAAGAGGTGTAAACAGGTGTAAACAGGTAAAGAGGTGTAAACAGGTAAAGAGGTGTAAAGAGGTGTAAAGAGGTGTAAACAGGTAACTCACCCAGAAGATGATGTTGTAACTGAACATCAGGTATTTGTAGCAGCAGCTGACCTCTGCGTTGTCATATCGATAATAGTACATCTGTTCCAACAACACACTGCAGTTATATAAATATATAAATATATAATGTATAATGTATATAATATATAATGTATAATGTATATAATATATAATGTATATAATGTATAATGTATATAATATATAATGTATATAATGTATAATGTATAATGTATATAATATATAATGTATATAATATATAATGTGTATAATGTATAATGTATATAATATATAATGTATATAATGTATAATATATAATGTATATAATATATAATATATAATGTATATAATGTATATAATATATAATGTATATAATATATAATGTATAATGTATATAATATATAATGTATATAATATATGTTTATAATATATAATGTATATAATATATAATATATAATGTATATAATATATATAATGTATATAATGTATAATATATAATGTATATAATATATAATGTATATAATGTATAATGTATATAATATATAATGTATATAATGTATAATATATAATGTATATAATATATAATATATAATGTATATAATGTATATAATATATAATGTATATAATATATAATGTATAATGTATATAATATATAATGTATATAATATATGTTTATAATATATAATGTATATAATGTATAATGTATATAATATATAATGTATATAATATATAATATATAATGTATATAATATATATAATGTATATAATGTATAATATATAATGTATATAATATATAATGTATATAATGTATAATATATAATGTATATAATATATATAATGTATATATTATATAATGTATATAATATATATAATGTATATAATGTAGATAATATATAATGTATATAATGTATATAATGTATATAATGTATATAATATATAATGTATATAATGTATATAATGTATATAATATATAATGTATATAATATATAATATATAATGTATATAATATATATAATGTATATAATGTATAATGTATATAATGTATATAATATATAATGTATATAATGTATATAATATATATAATGTATATAATGTATATAATATATATAATGTATATAATGTATAATGTATATAATATATAATATATAATGTATATAATATATAATATATAATGTATATAATATATAATGTATATAATATATAATGTATATAATGTATAATATATAATGTATATAATATATATAATGTATATAATATATAATGTATATATTATATAATGTATATAATATATATAATGTATATAATGTATATAATATATAATGTATATAATGTATAATGTATATAATATATAATGTATATAATGTATATAATATATAATATGTATATAATGTATATAATGTATATAATGTATAATGTATATAATGTATAATATATAATGTATATAATGTATAATATATAATGTATATAATATATATAATGTATATAATATATAATGTATATATTATATAATGTATATAATATATATAATGTATATAATGTATATAATGTATATAATATATAATGTATATAATGTATAATGTATATAATATATAATGTATATAATATATAATGTATAATGTATATAATGTATAATGTATATAATATATAATGTATATATTATATAATGTATATAATATATATAATGTATATAATGTATATAATATATAATGTATATAATGTATAATATATAATGTATAATGTATCCATGTTAGCATGATAACACTGACTTAGTTTAGCAGTTAGCTGCAGTTAGCAGTTAGCTGCAGTTAGCAGTTAGCTGCAGTTAGCAGTTAGCTCCCTCTCACAGCAATCATCACATACTAACGTTAGCTTAGCTGAAGCTAATCTGAAACTCCGGATGTAAGTTAGTAAGTTACTTTCTGTCGACATAAACGCGCGTTTGAGTTTTTCTTTCCGTACATTGGCGACTTTAGTTGGCCGACCGTCCGGTGACTGTGTCCAGTACCGAGCCCGAACCCGTTAATGTTCCGTTATCAAGCGTTAATGAAGAGTTTCTGTTCGTTCTGACCGGAAACAGCTAATGCTAACGCTAGCTGTGTAAAGTTTACAGCACATATAAAGAGTAGAAGAAGAAGAGACTTTAACGAAAGTAACAGACTTACCTCAGATCAGCTTCTGTTGTTGTTGTTGTTGTTGTTGTTGTTGTTGTTGTTACTCTTTAACACAAACACACCCTGCTGACAACGGACTTCTTCTTCTAGTTCTCTTCCGTCACAAACGCTGACTCTTCTTCTTCTTCTGGTTTTAATGGCGGCTGTTAAACCAGATTTAATGTACATTACCGCCCCTGCTGGTTGCTTCCTGTTATTACTCCCAGATACAGTTAATTACGGTAATAACCTTATTGATTACCCATCCCAGTATTCCTATAGTAACCTTATTGCAGAGATGTCAAGTCCAAGTCAAGTCTCAAGTCTCTAAAAAATAAAAGTCTCTCTATTATATTTAATTACATTATTTACATCATATTAGTTTGATTTTATTCATATTTATCTTATTTATTCTATTTATAAGGCCAATTTAGGAGTAACCAGGAGACATTTCACTGCATGTTACTCTGGGACTTCTGTATGTGACAAATAAAGTACTCTTGTAATCTTCTCAACAATTAACACCTTCTAACATTATTAGTCATGCAATAATAACTAATCATCCAATCTCAGTTATAGT
Organism: Dicentrarchus labrax; assembly: GCF_905237075.1. NCBI lineage: Eukaryota > Metazoa > Chordata > Actinopteri > Moronidae > Dicentrarchus > Dicentrarchus labrax. The sequence goes on from NW_026136998.1 coordinate 48,526, forward strand.
TAGCAACATCTGCTGGACACAAAATTCACACCATTCATATGCTGGTAAATCATGCAAGTGGCTGGTACTGTATGCTGCACTCACCAGCCAAAATAACAATGGTAATCTATTGAGTGGCTGGTAACATTTCAACATTCACTAGTCTAGCCATTTTGCCAGTGGACAAAGAAGTTAAAGGTTTGCACTCTGCAACCGTACTGTTTATTACACTGGGTCTCTAATGACACATTCCTCTATCCTCTCACTCAAAGTCAGTGGAATGGTAACCTGGTAAACCTGTAACATTAACGTTTCGTGGTCAATAATGAACCTGTAACCTGCCTGTAAGCCGACAGTATAACTCTGTATTTTTCTATGGTTAACGTTAGCCAGTAGATGGTGGCAATGTAGATGATTAACGTTACCCTAGCTTTTTTTTTTTTTTTACGTCATGTCAACGCCACTCAATGCAAACAAGTGCAACAAGCAAACTAACATTCACTCATCTATTCAAATATTCAGTTACAAAGCTAGTAGCAAGCTCAGTGAACGTTACATAGCTGATGCTGAGCTAACCGTCCATATGCGCTAATGTGACTGACCTCTCCGGGTGAGTTTTCAGGTGCCTGATAAAATTTGATGTGGTGGATCCAGCATCCTTGATTCGGGTACAGCAGACTTTGCAGTCAGCGCTCCTTTTGTTGGTGCCATCCTGTTTGAAGTTTTTATAACCAAATGTAATCACAAATGGTACAGCAGCAGCTGCACGTGTGCCGCCGGTCGCCATAGTCGTCATCCGAAGTACTAGTGCGTGAGGCCGCGAGGCGCGCACCCAATGTGTAATATGGTTACCATGAAAAAAAGGAAGGAATCACACTAAACTCGTCAGACGTCTCAGAGTTTCCTCAGTATTAATACGCCAAAAATGAAAACATAATGATTGTTCACGAATCCCAAAACACGAGTCCAAGTCAAGTCTGAAGTCTCTGTGTGTGCGACTTAAGTGTGATTCGAGTCCGAGTCGCAAACTCGAGTCCCCATCTCTGCCTTATTGATTACTCTAACTCTCTCTCTGTCTCTCACTTTCTGTCTGTCTCTCTCTCTCTCTCCCTGTCTCTCTGTCTCTATGTCTCTCTCTCTGTCTGTCTCTCTCTCTCTCTCTCTCTTTGTCTGTCTGTCTCTCAATTCAAATGGCTTCATTGGCATGACATTACACTGTACATATTGCCAAAGAAAGCGTTTGGAATTAAAAATAATAATAATAACAATAAAGGAAAACAATATTTACAATAAATTAATTATAATCTATACTGTTGGTAATACTGTAACTATGATTGACTCAATCACAATCACAGTCACAATCAATCAATCTCAGTCAATAAGTAATTAATTACAATGAATCAATGAATCAATCAATCAGTTTGTGTTAACTAAAAATGTCATTAAAACAATAGTAAAGTAACTACAGTTAAAACAAGCAGTCTGTTGTCAATATAACAATAATTATAAAGAAGAAGAAAAAAAGTTAGAAAATGAAAATGAAAATGGGGGCGCCCGCTTAGTTCAGTGGGCGAAGCTGGCGACCCATATACCGAGGCTGAGTCCTTGCTGCAGCGGCCCAGGCCTCAAATCCGACCTGCGGCCCATTGCTGCATGTCATCGCCCCTTCTGCCGCCCTTTCCTGTCTGTCTTCAGCTGTATCTATCAAATAAAGGCAAAAAGCCAAAAAAATAACTTTAAAAAAAAGAAAATTAAAATAATATATTAAAAATTAAAATCAATAAATAAAATAGTAAGCGTGTGTGTTAAAAAAATGAATAAATAAATAAAATTCAATAAAATATATTAAAAAAATTAATTAATAAAATAAATAATAAATAATCTATCCGTCTCTCTCAATTCAAATACAAATTCAAAATGAGCTTTATTGGCATGAAAGTTTTTTAAAAAACAATATTGCCAAAGCAAAGTATTCAAATACAATACAATAAATCAAAGATATATACATTATTATTATTATATGAACATTATATTAGTTATATACAGTGTGTGTGTGTGTGTGTGTGTGTGTGTGTCCCTCAGGTTGTGGCATATTAATACATACTGGGCAGCAAGGTGTGCCTGCTCTCCTTCTCCAGGAGTATTTTTAATTTGGAGTGGTCGTTCAGCTCTTTGAAATCTGGAACCAAAGAGCTGAACTTGTTCAAATAAATGTTTCTAGTATTATTTAATGTTGTACATTGTAGGAGAAAGTGCATCTCTGTCTCAACCTCACCTGTCCAACAGTGACCACATTTTCTGTTTTCTTTTGGTTGCCATGATGTTTTGTGTCTTCCTGTTTGGATTGGCAGTTTGTGGTCACTGAGCCTGTACTTGGTTAGGATCTGTCTCTGCTTTCTATCTCTGACAGTAGAGAGATATTCTGCTCATTCATAATCTCTCTCTGTCCCTCTCTCTCTGTCTGTCGCTCTGTCTCTCTTTGTCTGTCTCTGTCTGTCTGTCTGTCTCTCTCTGTCTCTCCCTTCCTTCCTCCCTCCCTCCTTCTCCCTCTCAGTGAAATATTGATTACTGGTCATTAGTTATGTTAATTAGCTGATTATTAACTCTCTGTAGTTACCGTGACGACAGCAAGCTGCTCATTAATGACATGCTGCTGCTCTTAACGAGGACACTCTGTCCTAATTAACTTCCTGTGTGACTGCTGAGGTTGTCATGGTAACCAATAAATTAATATTGATTGATTATCATCGTTTATACAATATATGGCTAAAGTATGTGGACAGCCTTCAGGTCTGAATCCTGCTGTTACCTGGGAAACGGTGACCTGACATTCTCTGTTACCATGGTGATGGAACAGACGGGATTATGGGTCAGACTCTGTGTTCAAATGCAGTAAAAATAAACAGGATGTTTACTATATATAGTCTATGTTCACTTCCTGACCTTTGACCTGTGAGTGAGATCGATACACCTTCCAAACTCATTGATCCACATGGACAAAATAACAGAAACAGTTCAACAAATGAGCTGTGTGTGAGTGTGATCTGTTACCGTGACATCTCGCCTCCAGCTCCCTGTCAACATCTCCATGGCAACAGGGCCAGTGATGTGACACGAGGACATTACTGTATTATGAGACACCGCTGTATTATTACTGTATTATGAGGACATTACTGTATTATTAGTGTTATTACTGTATTATTGCTGTATTATGCGGACATTACTTATTATTACTGTATTATTCAATTCAATTCAATTCAATTCAATTTTATTTGTATAGCGCCAATTCATAACAGAAGTTATCTCAGGACACTTTTCAAATAGAGCAGGTCTAGACCGAACTCTTTAACATTAATTACAGAGACCCAACAGTACCACCATGAGCAAGCACTTGGCGACAAGGGCAAGGAAAAACTGCCTGTTAAAAGGCAGAAACCTAGGACAGATCCTCCGGCTCTAGGTGGGTGGTCGTCTGTCTCGACCAGTTGGGGTGAGAGAGAGAGAGAGAGAGAGAGAGAGAGAGAGAGAGAGAGAGACAGACAGACAGACAGGTGCACAGCAACAACAGTATTGGCAATGGCAGTCAAGCAGGACCATGGCAGGAGGCTCCACCAGGATCCATGAGAACCTGCGAGACGAGAAAGCACAAGAACTCCGGGGAAGAAGTGGAGTTAGTAACATGCATTAAAATAATAATAAAATAATTATTATGACTGTGTTGTTACTGTATTATGAGGACATTACTGTATTATTACTGCGTTATTACTGTATTATTGCTATGTTATTACTGTATTATTACTTATGAAAACATTACTGTTTTATGACTGTGTTATGAGGACATTACTGTATTATTATTGTGTTATTACTGTATTATGAATATTCGCTATACATTTGAATTGAATCCGATGAACGGAACAACTATGTGGAACTTGTGTAATCCTGCCTACCGGGCGAGATGGTAAATGGTAAATGGACCTGTACTTGTATAGCGCCTTTCTAGTCTTCCGACCACTCAAAGCGCTTTTACATTACGTGCCATTCATCGATCAGAAACTAACATTCATACACATTCACACACCGATGCACGGCATCGGGAGCAATTTGGGGTTATCTTGCTCAAGGATACTTCGACATGTAGCACCAGGAGCCAGGGATCGAACCCACAACCTTCCGATCGACATGTAGCACCAGGAGCCAGGGATCGAACCCACAACCTTCCGATTAAGGGGATTAAGAGCTACAGCCACCCGAGATGGAAAGACACTGAAGGCCACACATCAACCACTATTCCAATACAGGCTATAATAAATGATAAAAAACTGAGAAAACATCTTAATGAGGAGCTAAATCCATGGCTGGGTTTATCCCTTAGCATTTGGTTTGAGATCATATCAAAGAATAGCCTTACAGAGCAGAGTAGGTTACTGTGGTGAATTGCACATGTCTCAGACTTTACACCTAATACAATGGACGGGAGCTTCAGTAGATGGGGTGGGTGACCAACAATATTCTGGGAGCTCTTTAAGAAGAATAAAATTAAACGTTTTCAAGCTCTAAAGAATCAATTTGGTTTTAAAAATCAGGATTTATACAGATATTTACAGATGAGGCATTATATGGAGCAAACTATAAAAAAGTCTTAGAATAATTATTAAATTATTTATTTTAGCATATGAATCAGATTTGGGCAAGAAATTAATCTCAAAATTATATAAAGTGGAAAATTTAAAAGGTCATAATACAGTATATATAAAAGAAAAGTGGGAGAAGGAGGTGGGAAGGATGTTGTCAAAGCAGGAATGGGAAGAGTTCAATTAACAATGGAAGACAACATGCTCCCTCTCATGGAGAGAATATGGTTGGAGGAACATTGACAACAAATGACAAATCCTGATCAAAGCAAGATTCCTGACAGTGGTGCTAGAGGCCAAGTTAATGCCATCTAGAGTAACTATATCTTTAGACAGTGAGTCTCTAAGGTTGAGTTGAGTTTCTGAGTTTAACATCAGAAAATTGCTGCTCATCCAGGATTTTATGTCCTTAAGACATGTTTGTAATTTAGATATTTGATTAATTTCATCGGGCTTGATCGATAGATATAACTGCGTATCATCTGCATAACAGTGAAAGTTAATGGAGTGATTCCTAATAATGTTGCCTAAAGGGAGCATATATAAAGTAAATAGTATTGGTCCAAGTACAGAACCTTGTGGAACTCCATGACTAACTGTAGTATTTACTGAAGATTCATCGTTAACATGTACAAACTGCGAGCGATCTGATAAATATGACTTAAACCAGCTTAGTGCGGTTCCTTTAATGCCAATTTGATGCTCAAGTCTCTGTAAAAGAATATCATGGTCAATGGTGTCAAATGCAGCACTAAGATCTAATAATACAAGTACAGAGAGAAGTCCATTGTCAGAAGCAATCAGAAGGTCATTATTAACTTTAACCAGAGCTGTCTCTGTGCTATGATGAACTCTAAATCCTGACTGAAAATCCTCAAATAAACTATTGTTATGTAGAAAGTCACACAACTCTTTGGCGACTACTTTCTCCAGAATCTTAGAGAGGAAGAGGAGGTTAGAGATTGGTCTACAGTTGGCTAAAACCCCTGGGTCAAGAGTGGGCTTAATTAAAGAAATGCATGGAGAAAACTTTGAAAGTGGAACTTCCATCTTGTGCTTTCTCGTCTCACAGGTTCTCATGGATCCTGGTGGAGCCTCTTGCCATGGTCCTGCTTGACTGCCATTGCTAATATCACTGATATTATTGTTATTATTATTACTGCGGTTACTGTTGTTGCTGTGGTCACTGCTCATTGTCCCCCATCGTTGTTGTTGTCGCCGTCATCTTCTTCATGTTCATCATCATCAGTCACCACTATTAATGTAGTTGTTGCTACTGTTGTTGCTGTGCACCTCTGTCTGTCTGTCTGTCTGTCTGTCTCTCTCTCTCACCCCAACTGGTCGAGGCAGACGACCATCCACCTAGAGCCGAAGGGTCTGTCCTAGGTTTCTGCCTCTTAAATGGTAGTTGTTCCTTGCCCCTGTCGCCAAGGTCTTGCTCATGGTCTCAGTAAGACAAAGTAAATCAATATCATAATCTGATATTAATTAATTCACTAAAACAGCTTTAGAGGACAGAGACCTGATATTTAACAGTCCACATTTCATTCTCTTATTTTGTGCTACTGAGGAGTTACTTTGAATTTTTATTAGGTTTTTAGGTTTAATTCCTCTTGTTTGTATTTCTTTAAGTAATTTAGGTGGTCGGGGGACGGACACAGTCTCTATGGGGTTTTGGGTGGGTGACTGTACTAATGGAAAAGCAGAGAAGTGTGTAAGACAGCAGCTCTGCTTCCTGGTCCCAACTCTGGACTGTCAGGTTTTAGAAATAAACTTCGCCATATTTCTAGATAAGAGAGCCGCTCCATCCAAAGTGGGATGGATGCCGTCTCTCCTAATCAGACCAGGTTTTCCCCAAAAAGGCTTCCAGTTATCAATGAAGCCCACATCGTTTTCTGGACACCACCGCGACAGCCAGCGGTGGAATGACGACATGCGGCTATACATGTCATCACTGGTCAAATTGGGCAGGGGTCCAGAGAAAACTACGGAGTCCGACATTGTTTTAACATAATTACACACCGACTCTACATTAATTTTAGTGACCTCTGGTTGGTGTAATCAGGTGTCATTACCGCCGACATGAATAACAATCTGACTATATTTACGTTTCTCTTTAGCCAGCAGTTTTAAATAGGATTCAATGTCGCCCGCTCTGGCCCCAGGGATACATTTAACCGTGGTCGCTGGCTTCGCTAACTTCACGTTTCTGACTATGGAGCTGCCAATAATCAGAGTTGTTTCCTCAGCGGGAAAATGTATTGGAAACATGAACCCACTGGTGGTGAACTGTGGGCTTCTGCGGTTTGCGGCTATGCTTTCCCGGCTGCTTGGGAACTACCGGGGGACGGCTAACAGAAGCTACACTGGGTTGGCCTGCACTGACTACTGGGGGCTGGCTAACTATTGTGGCCAAATGATAACTCTGCACGGCACCGTGCCTCTAGTTCACTGAGCCTCGCGTCCAGCGCAGTAAATAAATTACATCTAATACAGGTACCATTATCACTAAAGGAGGCAGAGGAATAACTAAACATCTGACACACTGAGCAAGACAAACAGTAGAGGAAGAGGGAGAAGCCATCCTCGCTAATAGAAGGAAGTAGCTCCGAGGGCTTAGGTAGAACTAGTCTACGTTTAAATGTTAAGCGGTAAATAATTGCTGTAACGAATAAAACTAATTCGTTTTTAGCGTTCACTGGACAGAGCTACAGCAGCAAACACTGTACACAGGAGCAGGAAGTAAACTGGAAATGACTCAGTCCGCTTACCGTTGCACATCAGCACGTTCCACCACGTGGAATAATAATTCAGAATAATGTTAGTGGCAGGTAAAAAAGCCATCACCAGGAAGTGGCTGGAAACGGAGGTACCTTAAATGGAGGATCGCGAAGTAATGTAGAACATTTACATGATGGAATAGCTGCATTTCTCAGTTAGACTAGAATCAGATAAATTTAAGAATTTCTGGAATAACTGGGTTGAGTTTGTAACACCATTGAGAACAGACTTTATTTGGTAAAAACAATGTATCTTATGGATCTGCTTGGTTCTTGCTACAAATTTTAAATGTTCAATGTTCCTAAGATTGTGTTCGGCATTATCCTTCACCAGGTGAGAAAGATCTTTACTAGAGGGGAATGAAAATGTGGATTAAAGTGAAAAATGAATTAATTTGGTGTTAAATTGTGAATCTTTGTCTATTCATGCTTTTGATCCCTGGTGTGAAGTATTTGTATGCTCTGTATACATGGAAAACGTGTGATATGTTAAATGCTAATGGAACAATACTGAATGGAATCAATAAAAAAGTTAATTTAAAAAAAAAATCTGATTTACAGGGGTAGAGGAGGAGTCTACAGGCGTCAAAATTATTTTTTTCAGATGCAGCTGACCTGCGGTCTGTTGATGGTGTTATATAAGCACAGAGAAAACAGATAATCCTCAATAATCCCACTAAATCCAACAATATGAGACTGATGAGACCAATGTATAAGAAGAGGATCAGGACTCATAAAAACAGGATCAGGTCCCATCAGAGGAACAAACAACTGATCCGCCAGCAGCTGATGTCTCTGAGCTTCATATTATTATTAATCATTATTATTAGTGAGACATTTACTCTGATCTCAGACCAGTCTGTAAAAACACTGTGAATGGAGTCTGGAACAGAGACTGAAGTAATTCATTTACAACAAAATAAACTTTATTTTCCACTAAATAATATTTTCTATACAAAGTGTTTGTTTTCTGCAGATCTCTGGTGACGAACTGTCCCTGAACGCCTCGTTGTCCATCTGTCAGAAAACTCTCGTCCAATCAGAGCACAGCAGTTTCACTTGTTCCTGGGCTGGGCGGCGATGTAGAGCGCCACGAGGCAGTAGAGTGCCCCCCCCACCGTCAGACCCATGGTGGTCCGGTACAGCAGCTTGTCTATCAGGCCCCTCTTAAGGTGGACCGGGACCCCGTCTGACCTCTGACAGGGAGAGAGACAGGTTACCTGTGAGGGGGCGTGGCTTATTACATCATCACACAGTCCTAACCCTCACTCACTCAGACCCCTACAGGGCTCCAGACTAACTTTTTGCATTGGTTGCACTGGTGTGCTTAACTTTTTTTTTTAGGTGCACCAGCACAAAATTTAGGTGCACCCAAATTTTTCATTGCGTTGCCTTTAACGCCATAAGGTCACCTTTTTATCGCTCTCCATAACTTTCATATAATGTGAATGATTTTTAAACAAGAATAAGGTATAAAGAAATGCTTGTCTTTATTTGAAGCACAATTATATATAAAAAGAAAAATAAAGTGCTTAAATTGCTTCACTGAGCTGAAATTGAACATTTCAAACTCAAACATTTCTAGTAAAATAATTATTAATGATAATAATAATGATTACTACTACCTGCCGCTGAAATGCAGCTGGGAGAGGGGCCAATTTCTCTACACACACTTGTCACGGCATATTGTGTGTTTTTTTGACATGTTGTGTTTTTTTAAAGTTTCAATACAAAACGTTGCTGACCCACTCACGAATGCTCTATTTCCATCCATATTCTGACCACACTCCTGACAGTACACGCAGTGCATTGCGTTACGTCCTTTGTTGTACCTCAGCCAGGGAAATTGTTTCAGCCAGTCCTGTATGAAGGAATATATTTTGACCTTTTTAATTTGGGTCTCAGAGCCGGGCTCTATCCCAGACTAAGTTGTCTCCTCCTCTGGTTCCGAGTCTGATGCTGTCGCCGAAGGACCGGGGCTTGGCATCTCACCAGGGACCGAGGGCTCCGTGTCTTGACGGGATGGACTCTCAGTAGTGGGGATGGATGGGATTATAGTAGTAGGGCTGGTTGTAGGCTTGGTTTTCTTAATGAAAAAACTTTCAATATTTCTGCCTCTCTTCATTTACCGTTGTTTTGTTGCATTTATTTTATTTTTCCGTTTTCGTTTGTTCGCTACCCCCCCCCCGGGGGCCCCCCAAATTTTTAAAACCCCCAACCAGGAGAACAACACCCACACCAGGTTTTTTTAAAAAAAAAAAACACCCCCATCTGGGTGTGTGGGTTGGGTCCAGGAGAAAAAAGAGAAGAAATAATTAATTAAAATTTTTATATATTTTTTCCCGGGTAGGACCACCAGGACTGGAACCTATTCAAAGACGCCTCTTAAAATTTTTGTGCACTCTGGACCCTGACCCTATCACTAACACCCCTGAACCTCCTCAAGACCACTATCTCTCTCAAAGACCCCTGGCCTATTCAAGACCACTATCACACCCTCAAAAACCCCTAAACCTCCTCAAAGACCCCTGGAACCTCTTCAAAGACCACTATCATCTGCTCAGAGACCCCTGGAACCTATTCAAAGACCACTATAATCTGCTCATAGACCCCCTGGAACCTATTCCGCTCAAGACCCCTGACAGACTGGATGTGTCAGTGACTATAGAGTCCTGGTCCTCATTCTGTCTATACAGCTGTTTGTTCTGTAGCAGGAAGAATTATATATAAAATATTTAATTAAGCTAATAAAATGACCAATCGGCTAATTATCCTCCACAGCCCGATATGCTAATACAGCTAGCTTATGCTAGCATCAAAGAGGACTGTCAGTGATAAACAGAAGCTGTTTACGTGGTTACCATGCATTGAGCACCTGGTGTTTACCGGTGGAGCATTTGTCTGCCCGTCAGTTCACACACGGAGCGCAGTGACACCTGACTCCGTCTGAAAAGACCTTTACACCTGAGTCCTGAGTTACCTGGAAGACTTTCTGCAGGTCGGGCACTCGATTAGCTCCCAGGTACTCCACCTGACTTCCTGCTTCTGATGCCAGCTTGGTCGGAGACACAAAGACGGGGGGAGGACGGACAGATGGGACACCAGGACGCAGACCCTGGGGGACAGACAGACAGAGAGACAGACAGAGAGAGAGAGACAGAGAGAGAGAGACAGAGAGAGGGTTAAGGCCCGGACACACCAACTCGATTATCGGCTGTCGGACGTCGTCGGACTCAATGACCAATCTGATTGGTGGAGTGCTAGCCCTTGACAAGCGAATCAGTGAGTGCACGAGGAAACCTGGAAGTGACGATGGTAAACATACTACGTCAATGCCAGTATCTTGTTATTATTAATTCAATTCAATTTTATTTGTATAGTGCCAATTCATAACAGAAGTTATCTCAGAACACTTTTCAAATAAAAAAAAATGTGGTGAGGGTGTCTGCCTCCCGAACCAAAACTGGAAGCTGGTTCCACAGGAGAGGAGCTTACCTGAAGGCTCTGGCTCCTGTTCTACTTTTAGAGACTATAGGAACCACAAGTAGCCCAGCATTCAGAGAACGTAGTGTTCTAGTGGGGTAATAGGGTACTATGAGCTCTTTAAGATATGAAGGGGCCTGACCATGAAGAGCTTTATAGGTGAGGAGGAGGATTTTAAATTCTATTCTACATTTTACAGGGAGCCAATGCAGAGAAGCTAGTACAGGAGAGATGTGATCTCTTGTTCTAGTTCCTGTCAGTACTCGTGCTGCAGCGTTCTGAATTAATTGGAGCGTTTTAATGGACTTATTGGGGCAACCTGATAATAAAGAGTTGCAGTAATCCAGCCTTGAAGTAACAATGCATGGATTAGTTTTTCTGCATCTGTCTGTGATAGGATGTGTCTAATTTTTGTAATATTACGTAAATGAAAGAAGGCAGTCCTAGAGGTCTGCTTTATGTGGGGATTAAATGACAAATCCTGATCAAAGATAACTCCAAGATTCCTGACAGTGGTGCTAGAGGCCAAGGTAATGGCATCTAGAGTAACTATACAGTGGGGAGAACAAGTATTTGCCGATTTTGCAGGTTTTCCCACTTACCAAGCATGTAGAGGTCTGTAATTTTTATCATAAATGAAAATCAATAATTTCGTTTTATAGGAGCGATAGAATCCAATGTTCTTCGTAGTGAGCCTGCAGCACTATCAACAAGATTATCATTTTCGGAGGGACCAAAGTTATTCAGTGTTTCCTCTAGGATTTTTTTTTAGCAGTGGGGGCAGGCCCGTCCGAACCCCGCCCCCCGTTAAACGTTTTACGTATGAAACAGAAGTGACACTTTGCTGCGACACAAACAAATATATTTACTGTTTTAATGTTTCCAGATGTTTGATATCAGGACGTTGAGCTGAGAACTGACAAGTTGAACTAGGGCTGGGCGATATGGCTGAAAAATGTATTACGATACAAGTGTTTCATATCAGTCGATATCGATAATTATTGATTCTATTTTTTTAACCTATTCTAAATGAGGACCAGGAGAAAAAAAGGCTGAATTTAAATACTTTTATTTTAAACATAACCTTTCACCTTTTAAAGAGGTCAACACAACCATGAAAAACAGTCAATTAAATAAACATACTGGTCAATGTGCAAATTAAAGTATTAAATAAAGACATTAGACATTAAATAAATGCTTAATCCAACAAAATGTGCAAAGTATTTTGTAAATAAAAAATCAGTGTACACCTGAGGTAGAACTAACATCTCTGACATGTAACAAATAGTAATATGTCTGTATCAAACCAGCATAAAATTATAAAAGTAACTGAAAAACAACTCAACATCGATGAAATGAATTGTCAAGCTGAGGTATGGCTCGCATGAACGGCTTGACCACATGTTGGAGGTTGTTGCAAAGTGCTTTGCTGACATCTCCTTTTCCACAGATTCCTTGCACATCATGTAAAGCCTAGGAATAGCCGTCTTGGAAGTGCTTTCGGCCTGGTAGAATGTAACGAATTAATAAGAGTCTTGTACCCAGACTTCTCAACTGTGCTGAGCGGGAGCATGTCCTTCGCTAACTGCATGCCACTGCATCCGTTATTTCTTTATATCACTTTGATGTTTTGTCGTATGGCACTACTGCCGTGTACCTCTCGATGGTGGTCTGTTGCCACTTGTGTGTTGTTCCACTTGTACCGGCAGATGTCGATGGCTGTGGCTCTCTTCTGCTGTACTCCAGCGGATGAGAGCGGCTGAGGTGATCAAATAAATTTGTCGTGTTGCCAGACTTGGCAGGGAAGACGACCTTGCAAAGTTTGCAGACTACATCGGTCGGACTCTTGTCTGACTTAAAATAACCAAAATATTGCCAAACTGGTGAAGTGACCTTTCCTTTTTTAGCTACACTTTCCTCTCGCGCTGTCGCACTAATATTCTCCTTTCACTCCACGCCGTTCTTTTTTTTTTTGTTGTTGTTGTTGTTGTTGTTGTTGATGATGCCACCAACCTGGCTTAGCTGGGCCTTGATAGGTAGAGAGGCTAAAGCCCTTCCTCTGCCTACATCCCCCAGAATGACTTGCGGTTCTTGCTTGGGGTTTTTCTTCCTATTTTTCTCTAACAGAGTTCAAGTGAAATTATTTAACATTCTATCGAACGTATTTCCTATTGATATTGATCATGTGTCTATCGCGATAGATATCGTTATCGTTTTATCGCCCAGCCCTAAGTTGAACGTTGTCCAATTAAAACGGACCCACCGCGGTGATGTTTTTGGTGGAGCTGTTAATTTAATAGTCGACTTGAAAGAAAGTGAACGTTTTGACAATAAGCTCCATCAACACAACAGTATGTGGAGTTAAACTGGACAGCCCCAATAACCTCTGAATAGTTCTACTTGTTGTTAAATGGCAATGTGAGCGGCAGAAATTTGCGGGCCGCCGCTCCAAAATCAACATAGAGGAAACACTGTTATTATAGGACTGTTAATTTCAAACATGGCATTGAATTAAACACTGAAGGAATCTCCTCCTTAAATTTAGCTACAGCACTGTCAGATAGACATCTGCTGTAGGAAGTTTTGCCTAATGGCTTATAATCTAATAGTATGAATTCAAAAGTTATTAAATAATGGTCAGATAGGAAAGGATTATGTGGGAAGACTATTAAATGTTCAATATCTATGCCATATGATAGAACAAGGTCAAGAGTGTGATTAAAACAATGAGTTGGTTTATTTACACTCTGACAGAAGCCAATTGAGTCTATTAATGATATAAATGCGTTACTAAGGCTGTCATTGTTAACATCCACATGAATATTATAATCACCTACAATAATTACCTTATCTGATTTAAGGACTAAACTTGATAAAAACTCTGAGAATTCAGATATAAAATCAGAGTACGGTCCAGGAGCACGGTACACTATAACAAATAGAACTGGCTGCAGTGTTTTCCAGTTTGGGTGAGAAAGACTAAGAACAAGGCTTTCAAATGAATTATAATTTAGTTTAGGTTTAGGGTCCATTAAAACGCTCGATTCATATATGGCTGCCACTCCACCTCCTCGGCCAGTGCCTCGAGGAATGTGAGTATTAATATGACTGGGGGGGGGTGGATTCATTTAGGCTAACATACTCCTCGTGGGACAACCAGGTCTCAGTAAGACAAAGTAAATCAATATCATAATCTGATATTAATTCATTCACTAAAACAGCTTCAGAGGACAGAGACCTGATATTTAACAGCCCACATTTCATTCTCTTATTTTGTGCTACTGAGGAGTTAGTTTTAATTTTTATTAGATTTTTATGTTGAACTCCTCTTGTTTTTATTTCTTTAAATAATTTAGGTGGTCGGGGGACAGACACAGTCTCTATGGGGTTTTGGGTGGGTGACTGTTCTAAAGAAAGTGCCGAGAAGTGTGTAAGACAGCAGCTCTGCTTCCTGGTCCCAACTCTGGACTGTCTAAACCCCCCAATAAAGATTTGGGTTAGTTAGTTAGTTAGTTAGTTAGTTAGTAAGTTAGGGTAGTGTTGCACGGTGCCCCATTTCTCAGAAATTAAAAACATCACGATTCCTAAATTCATTAGCATCGATACTTTTAAGAATGACCGCGTTCCAGATTTGTAAGAGACGTATTTCATGTTGGTGTGTGCAACGTATGCTTCCAGTGCCTCCCTATGGACGTCATGTGACAAACACTATAACAAGATGGCTGCATGTGCGAGCACAAGTGACTGGTAGAAAAAGATGACGTGAAGAGTGAAATATGGAAGTACTTTGCCTACCTTGCTGACAGTGAGGGCAAAGCTACCGATAAGTCGAGACCTGTTTGTCGTCAGTGCTAACGTTACAAACAAATGTAAACAAAGGGAGCCAACACCTCGAACCTGGAGAAACATTCGGCCGACAAACACGCCGAGTTGTACAAGGAGTTTAAAGACCAGCAGTTAGTATGTGAAAGATAACACGACCACGTTCATGCCCTTAAATAAGTCAAATGAGTAGGCTATGGTTTATTTTGTGAGAAGTCACTATTTTGCACCACCGTAGTTTGACGAGGCTATCTAGAGAAATAGTAGGCTGACTATGGGCATTATCCTCATGGCTAACCAATAGCCTGCCTACGGCTAATTCAACATCTCTGAAAACGCAACTTTCACAGATAACGTTAATAATTTGCAAGCTGCTAAAATAAAGCATACAAAACATCAGCTAAAATGATCTATAGGCTATATGATTATAATCAGAGCATGTGCATGTTTGTCAGTGATTTATTTATATGAGGTTATTACAGCATTTAAAGAGCACAGACCTACGCAAAGGAGGTGTATTTGTGAAACGCCTTGTAAGAAATTATGGACTCAAATATAAAGTTAACCATCAAAGAAATCAGATGTTGAAGTACAGGAAACATTAGCCTATATTAATCCATATATCACAGCTTAAATAACATTAGGTTAACTCATTACTTCCTATTATTAATTATGGTAATGTTATGGTTTAGTAAATGTTAGCA
Organism: Dicentrarchus labrax; assembly: GCF_905237075.1. Classification (NCBI taxonomy): domain Eukaryota; kingdom Metazoa; phylum Chordata; class Actinopteri; family Moronidae; genus Dicentrarchus; species Dicentrarchus labrax. The sequence goes on from NW_026136998.1 coordinate 63,925, forward strand.
GTTATCACTATAACCACTGCATATAGAGATGCTAAGTTAGTCACAAGTTATTGTTATTATCACACAAACTATTTAGGTCCTCTGTTATGACAAATTTATCACCATCATATTTTAAATATTTCCATTTTCTTCTGCTACAGAAAAGTATTGAAAAAGTATCGAAATCGCGATTCTTGACTTGGTATCGGTATCGAAACATTAATTTTGGTATTGTGACAACACTAAGTTAGGGTTAGTTAGTGTTGGGTTAGGGGCCCAATAATTAAACAGAAGCACTTTTAATACATTTTCGTAAGGACGCACCTGCACGGATAAACAGCTACAAATGATGCTGGCCAGCTAACCCTCAAAATGTTAGCTCACGCCCCAAAAAATTAAAGTTTATACCGAAAGCTGTGTTTTCAACAAGACATGGACTGCTAAATATTTATTTACAGAAGTCAAAGGTAAAGCCGTGTGTTAGTTAGTGGTACACAGGTAGCTGTATTAAAGTATTACAATCTGAATCGCCACTACGAGACCAAACATCAGGACGAATACAAGAACTTATCTGATCAAGGGAGTCGGATGCTTTGCTAGCTCAGCTGCAAAGTCAACAAGGACTTCTTAAACTTTGCACATCCAGAGATGCAGCTGCCAAGACAAGTTATGTCATATCCCACAAAATCGCTAGAAAAAGTAAACCGTTTTGTGACAGAGATTATTAAGTGTGTGTTTGCTGAACGTGCCCCTCTCCCAACGTACTGTAACAAGGAGGGTTGAGAACATCGCAGGAAATCTGGAGCTTCAGCTGAAGAACAGAACGGTCAACTTTGACTATTTTTCCTGGCTTTGGATGAGAGCTGCGATGTACGTGACACTGCCCAGTTACTCATCTTCTTACGTGGGATAACTACAGACTTTAAAATCACGGAGGAGCTGGCAGCCATGCAGTCAATGAAAGGGACAACAAGTGGGAGTGATTTGTTACCGGAGGTAAATGATGTTGGACTAAAGAGAATGCAGGACAAAGTGACACAAATGGACATTTTGACTTTGTATGATACATCAGGAAGTGTTGTGTGAGTGTCAAAAATGAACCATGTTGTTGATGTTGTAACTAAAATTAAAGCTGCAAGCAGCGTTGGACGGGATCTCGCACCCGGCGCGCGTCGGGGTGTGCTGCGACCGCGTCACGTGCCGTCGTAACAAGGGCGGACCACAACATGAAAATGTCACGTAAATCAGCTCAAAATCGCCACGCAGCACTTACTTCCTGTTGCCACTAGGTGGCGCTATCAGTATGTGTTCAGGGCGGGACTCTTATCAGACATGTGAAGTTTCGTTGCAGTCGGATCATGTATGCAGAAGTTATGACGAATCCCTCTTTTTATGGCGAAGGATCAAAATTGGATGCCACGGGCAGGAGGTTTGACGAAAACAACTGCAGAACACAACTTTTAATACTGAATGTGTTTAGATGGCTGTGTCCAAATCTGAAGTCGGTCCAATAAATTCCCTAGGAGGAGTTTGTTCAAATACGTGTGCAAATCGCGAAAAAAATCCAAAATGGCCGACTTCCTGTTGGGTTTGAGGTATGGGTCCAAGAGACTTTTTTGCTTCTTTTATCATGATACACATGCGTACCAATTTTCATACATGTCAGTCATGGGGGTGTCTTGGGGGCTGACTCTGGGGGGCGTGGCTAAGCCATTTTGCGACGCCCATCCACGGGACCAAGACAATACCTCGGCGTTCGGAACCACCAAATGCTGTGTAAAGTTTCATGAGTTTTCAGGCATGTTTAGTCCCCCCAAAAGTGTGAATTTTTTTGATTTTTGCCACGTCGCCATGGCAACATGGTTCCATGCAAATTCTTAAGATTCATAATATATGATCCTCATCCTCCTAAGGAACTTCTCACATAATTTCAGCTGGATCTGGTCAATATGCTTGAAGATATAAATAAAAGTACAAAAAATATATTTCCTTTCAGCACTAGGTGGCGCTCTCACTATTACTGAATATTATCACATAGGCATGTTCAGGGCGGGACTCTTATCAAACATCTGAAGTTTGGAGCCGATTGGACAATGTACACTCAAGTTATAGCAACTTTGTGTGTTCTGGCGGTACATCAAAGTGTGACGCCACGCCACAGACACGCCCTGTAACAAAAACTCACAACAATCAAGAAATATCATAAGAACATGTTTTCCATTTTCTGAATAGATTTCAGCTTGATCTGATCATCCTACTAGGAGTAGAACATGGAAGTATAAAAAAATGACATTTCCTTTCACCACTAGGTGGCGCTCTCACCATTACTGAATATTATCACATAGACATGTTCAGGGCGGGACTCTTATCAAACATCTGAAGTTTCGTTGCAGTCGGATCATGTACGCAGAAGTTATGACGAATCCCTCTTTCATGGCGAAGGTTTGAAATTGGATGCCATGGGACGCTGTTCGACGGAATAACGTAAATAGCACAACTTTTAATACTGAATGTGTTTAGATGGCTGTGTCCAAATCGGAAGTCAGTCCAATAAATTCCCTAGGAGGAGTTCGTTCAAATACAACGTGTGCAAATCGCCAAAAATGGCCACAAAATCCAAAATGGCCAACTTCCTGTTGGGTTTGAGGTATGGGTCCTTGAGACTTTTCTGCTTCTTTTATCATGATACACATGCGTACCAATTTTCGTACATGTGGGCCTTACGTGTCTTGGGGGCTGATTCTAGGGGGTGTGGCTTAGCCGTTTGGTGGTGCCCGTGCACGGGGACAATGTCATATCGGTATTTTCGCTACATTTGAATTTTGTGCAAATTCTCATGACTTTTTGAGCATGTTGCGGGGGCCAAATATGCGTTAGAAGGCGGCTAAAAATAATAATAATTCCTTGGGTTACAATAGGGTCTTGCACTTGTCAGTGCTCGATCCCTAATAATTCACTTCATCAGGGCAAGAGCATTGAATCACCGACAGTTTGTTGCACTTTGAGGAAAATGAGACTGAACATGGTGACATAAGCTACCACATAAGCTACCACACAGCTATCAGCTGGAACCTGAGAGAAGAGATTCATGAGTTCTGTGTGAAGAAAGGAAATGACATCCCCAAGCTTTCAGATGCAGACTGGATGGCAGACCTTGGTTTTGCTGTGGATGTGACTGCACTAATGAATGAACTAAATGTCAAACTGCAATGCAAGGGCCTTTTTGTGCATGAAATGTACAGTGCACTGAAGCTTTCATGAGAAAGTTGCAGCTTCTCCCAAGCCGAATAGAGGACAACATTCTCACCCACTTGCCAACACTGAAAGAAGCCACACCATCAGCTGATCACCTCCACAGGTACTCAGCCATATTAGAAGCACTGCATGGTGAGTTTTCACGGCGATTTCAAGACTTTAAAACAGTTGAGAGTGAAATGCACATGGTTTCTTCTTTCCACATATCAGGAGGCATGCTCAGAAGATTCTAGTCCTCTTTGGATCTACCTACGTATGTGAACAGACATTCTCAGTGATGGGGCACCCGGTTAGCTCAGTGGGTAGAGCTGGCGTCCCATGTACCACAGTGCGGCCCTTTACTGCGTGTCATCCCCTCTCTCTGCCCCCCTTTCCTGTCTACCCCTAACCCTTAAGCTGTCACTATCATAAAAGCAATAAAAGCCCCAAAAAAAGATTCTCAGTGATGAAGTTCAACAAATCCAGATACAGATCCTCCATCACTGATGATGACCTCTCAGCTGTCCCTCACATATCCACCTCAGACATTCAGCCACATTTCAATGCACTTGTTCAAGCCCAGGACAGACTGGATTTTTCCCACTGAACAAGTAAAATGAACTGACAAACATTAAGAGCACTTATTGATTTTTGTATAAAGTTGACCAATTGCTTATCTTTAACATACTGCAAAACACCTTTTCAGTATTTGTGAAGATTAACATGTTAAAAATAAAATGAAACACTGGCGTAATTATTGCTTTTACTGTTCATTACTTCTATAGGAGTATTTTCCTATTTCCTATTACACGACAATTTCATATATTTATATAAATATTTACATCCTTATTCTTCTGATTACCAGTAGCGGCTAATCAATATATATAGTTTACTGCTTTTTACAATGGGAGGAAATGAATATTGAGCAGTTCAGGTTTCTCATGTGGCCCCTTGTAATAATTAATTGCCCACCCCCTGCTCTGGGGTATAAACACACAGAGAGTCCACAGAAACTGTCTGAACCACGACTGCAGAGCTGGACCAGTTCCCCTTGATTACAATTAAAACCACCTGACAGAATCAGATTCACACACATACAAACACATCGACATTATATTCACATATATATAATCTCTAAATCTATAATCTATAAAGCAAGGAATCTCTGTCTGTCTGTCTGTCTGTCTGTCTGTCTGTGTGTGTGTGTGTGTGTGTGTGTGTGGCTCAAATATCTCTGCAGATCAGGATCAGACTGACCTGAGAGTTTCAACATGGCTGCTGTGTTGTTTAAGGGTGTGCAATGTCGGCTTTGTTTGGACTACAAAGATACCGTTGATAAATTATTTCATAAATTATTTATCTAATTCCGCTAGCATTACCAACGACAGCCACCAGAGCCAATCACTGCAGAGCCCTAATGTGTAGTGATTGAGATCCTGACCCACCAAACATCCTGGAAACTGACAAAGTTACGTTTTTCACTCTAAATTACACAATTCTACATAATCACCAGCAGTAAACTGGACGCTGTCTGACTCCCTCACTCGCAAGACAGAGAATGTTCTCCAGCTGAAAGTAAACTGATGTCTCTGTCCGGAGGGCTGGCGGTGATTTTTGATCACAAACGCTCCGTGAGTTTTTCACCGGTGACAGACGCTGTTTTTTGGGCAGAAATGTGACGAAGAGTCGGTAGGACAGACAGGAGGACAGACAGGAAGACAGACAGGAGGACAGACAGGAAGACAGACAGGAGGACAGACAGGAGGACAGACAGGAGGACAGACAGGAGGACAGACAGGAGGACAGACAGGAGGACAGACAGGAGGACAGAAGGAGGAAGACAGGAGACAGACAGGAGGGCAGGAAGACAGACAGGAGGACAGACAGGAGGGACAGGAGGACAGACAGGAGGACAGACAGGAAGACAGACAGGAGGACAGACAGGAGGACAGACAGGAGGACAGACAGGAGGACAGACAGGGGTTCAACTCCCTACAGTGTCCTTGCTAAAAGACAAATTATATGAAAACACAATAGTTATCAATCTACACATTTCACAACAATGATTATTTAATAACAATCAATGAATATAATCATTGATTATCATTATTAGTTCAAAAGGAGTCTATACTGTTTATGTGACAACCAACAAATTCAGATAAGAAAATATTGATCAGTCCCAGATCTGTCATTATTTATTGACTGATTAATGAATTAATGATCAGAATAGTTGCTGAGGATTTCTCTGTTAATTGATTGGTTATTTCAGATCATTCATGTAGTCACTGCAGTTAAAATAATCAGATAAACAGAATCAAACTGATTAAATGATTTGATTATTGATTACCAATATATATAATTATTGATTAGTTCATCAATCATCAGTCCAGTTTACTGTCAGCAGGCGATGGATCAATAAATGACTCATCAATCATCAGTTGATGGACTACAGAAAATCAATGAACATACTTAAATAAAGTTACAGATACTATTGATTATTTATGGTTTTATATGTGAAAGAAAACATCTGATCAATATCAGTGACTTATTGATTGATCATTTTAATGTAATCATCCTCTGACGTCATTGACCATCAATAACACAAACAGGAGGGATTTGATCAAGTAAACTGGAACCCCTTCTATCTGATTTATTGATAAACGGATCGATAACTGATCACCACACTGTTTCTGCTGTTAGCATTAGCATAACGGTGCTAACAAGGTCACGCGCTGTTCGGGACTCACCTGCGGGTTGTAGACGGTGGCGGGAGCTCCGGTGAGCCGCTGCGTCACTGCGTTCAGTCTGTAGTACATGTCTACGTCAGCTACCTGCCCGGAACTCACCGGAACTCACCGGAACTCACCGGAACCGACACCGAACCTGTTATTAGTCAGAACACACCGCTAACCGCTAACCGCTAACTGCTACTGACGGCCCTGCGATGCCTGCGTGATGACGTAAGAGCAGCGCTGAAGGACCCGCGGCTGGAGGGCGTCCGTGGTCTGCCTGACCGGAAGTCCAAAATACTACAGAATAAAATTCACTAAAAAGGAAACGTTTAAACGAATAGTAAAGTGAACTTTTCAAAAATACTTACACATTTTCTCAAAGGGAACATAAATTGCATTTATACAACAAAATATTTATCCTCTCTCAATTACCAAAAAATAAAATCGACAAGGCTTTGTTACAAATAATAATAATAATTATAATAAAAATAATAATAAAAAAGATAGATAAGATAAGGTTCATAAGATTAAAACAAACAAAAAAAATAAATAAATACAGCAAGGCAAAAACCCAAAACAAATAAATGCAAGATTACAAATCAAGGCATCCTGTCTAATTGAGACTCCTCCACACCGACACTCTGCACCACACAGCAGCCTCTATCAGCCCACCAATTCCTTCATATTCATCTGCCAGTAAACCCAAGGCATCAAAGTATTTGTTTAACTCATTTTTAAAACACATCAATGACGGTGATCTCCCTTTCCACTTACAATTGTGTATGTGATATTTGCCTAAAATTATAATTATATTTATTAGATCAGAAATATTTTGGGGGACATTTTCATTGTATACCATAATTTGATCCTTATTAAAGGGTGTGATGTTATCTGTTTTACTTTTTAACCAGTCATACATTCATTAACAGGAAGTTGACCTTGAAATGCATCCTCTGAGGAAAATGACATAAGCTTTAACTAGTTTTCATCATCAGGTCTAAAAAATGTATTACACAAACCTTTAATGGAAACATGATTATGTTGCATTAATGCAACATAATCAACTACAAATTTATCAATATCATATTTCTATTTTGTAATTACGTTGTTTTTACACACAGTTTGGTTGAAATGGACGGTGCTAATGTGTATGTATATTATTCTGTCCTGGCAGATACGTCACTGTATTGTTATACAGATAGCGAACATCAACAATAAGACTCTGTAGGCTGGACTCCAAGTTCAGTGTTTTCTTTACTGAAATCCTGGTTGTTTTCTTTTTTGTAAAACTGCAATACAGTATAAAATAAACAATATGTTACAGTCAAATATGTGCAACATCAACATAAGTATAATAAACACAGCATATTTACAATATGATTCACTCAAAACCCATAAGCAAATGAGCTTAATAAAACAGGCAAGTAAATCATCATAAATGAGGCTTAACAGCCTGTGCTAACTCTATAACTTATATATATAGGCCAGCTAAACCCATGCTACCGGTTAGCACTGCGATTAGCGTTAGCGATAGCCCGATTTTAACTGAAAATAAACATTTATATAAACGTAACAACAATAGTACAACGTCTACACGTTTCAACTTCTTTAACAACTGAGTGACCATACTCACTGATGGATCTACTCCAAGGATTGACAAATAACTGGTGGAGCATTCAGTCTGCATGTATGTACTGTTGGCAATCTCCTTAAAACACAATGATTCAAATCACCACCAGATGTTGCTACATAACATTAGCAAAGCACTGACACTGATAGGAGTCAGAACATATATATAGAAGCATTGTGTATTCTCCATAGGCTCAGATTATTTCATGGACCTCGAATCAACCACAGAAATGTTCAAAGTTTACACTAATAGACTAACCAAACCTAACTAATCTACGGTTAGTAATCGGACCTGTGAGACAGAAGAGAGATATGTTTTACTGCAATGAAATGTGTTCAAATGAAGGTGAAATTATATCAGAGTATGAATTCAATTGTGTGATATATGTTTACACTAGCCTACATTAATTATAAGAAGTGTTGTATGCAAAGCTTCCTTAATTCAGTATTTTATTCTATTTATTTTTATTTTTACAATATTTAATTGTTTATTTTTTATTTCTACAGTAGTCAGTTTTATTTGTATAGCGCCAATTCATAACAGAAGTTATCTCAGGACACTTTTCAAACGAGCAGGTCTAGACTGAACTCCTTATAACATTATTTACAGAGACCCAACAGTTCCACCATGAGCAAGCACTTGAAGACAGCAGCAAGGAAAAACTTCCTTTTAAGAGACAGAAACCTTGGACAGACCCCGACTCTAGGTGGGTGGCCATTTTTCTTAACGCCTAGGACCCGCCGTTTAATGCAAAGAGCACAGCTTTTAATGTTGATGGTCTTTAGATAACACTGAGCGCTGTACCCCAAAAACAGACAGTTTTACCCACAAACCATCACTTGGACCAACAGTTAACTGCCCTGTACAATAACTCTATGACTCATCCACTGAATCTGGAAACTATTTATTCATTATTTTCCCATTGTTGACATTTAAAAAAAAAAAACATAAACCATAAATACTATTGTTTTAATACATCTACCTACACTTTATATATATATATATATATAAAGTATATACTGTCATATCCACCTACCCAATATACACAAAGAAACCTGCACATTAAGTATTTATTTCAGCTTCCTTTGCCATATTGTCTGCTGTCAGGATTTAGAGTTCATCACAGCACAGAGACAGCTCTGGTTAAAGTTAATAATGACCTTTTGATTGCTTCAGACGATGGATTTGTCTCTGTACTTGTATTATTAGATCTTAGTGCTGCATTTGACACCATTGACCATAATATTCTTTTACAGAGACTTGAGCATCAAATTGGCATTAAAGGAACCGCATTAAGCTGATTTAAGTCATATTTATCAGATTGTTCGCAGTTTGTACATGTTAACGATGAATCTTCAATAAATGCTACAGTTAGTCATGGAGTTCCACAAGGTTCTGTACGTGGACCAATACTATTTACTTTATATATGCTCCCTTTAGGCAATATTATTAGAAATCACTCCATTAACTTTCACTGTTATGCAGATGATACGCAGTTATATCTATCGATCAAGCCCGATGAAATTAATCAATTATCTAAATTACAAACATGTCTTCAGGACATAAAATCCTGGATGAGCTGCAATTTTCTGATGTTAAACTCAGAAAAAAACGAAATTCTTGTTCTTGGCCCCAAAAACCTTAGAGACTCACTGTCTAAAGATATAGTTACTCTAGATGGCATTACCTTGGCCTCTAGCACCACTGTCAGGAATCTTGGAGTTATCTTTGATCAGGATTTGTCATTTAACTCCCACATGAAGCAGACCTCTAGGACTGCCTTCTTTCATTTACGTAATATTAAATTAGACACATACTATCACAGACAGATGCAGAAAAACTAATCCATGCATTTGTTACTTCAAGGCTGGATTACTGCAACTCTTTATTATCAGGTTGCCCCAATAAGTCCATTAAAACGCTCCAATTAATTCAGAACGCTGCAGCACGAGTACTGACAGGAACTAGAAAAAGAGATCACATCTCTCCTGTACTAGCTTCTCTGCACTGGCTCCCTGTAAAATTTAGAATAGAATTTAAAATCCTCCTCCTCACCTATAAAGCTCTTCATGGTCAGGCCCCTTCATATCTTAAAGAGCTCATAGTACCCTATTACCCCACTAGAACACTACGTTCTCTGAATGCTGGGATACTTGTGGTTCCTATAGTCTCTAAAAGTAGAACAGGAGCCAGAGCCTTCAGTTACCATGCTCCTCTCCTGTGGAATCAGCTTCCAGTTGTGGTTCAGGAGTCAGACACCTTCACCTCATTCAAGAGTAGGCTTAAGACATTCCTCTTTGATAAAGCTTATAGTTAGGGCTGGATCAGGTGAGTCCTGAACCATCCCTTAGTTATGCTGCTATAGGCCTAGACTATCGGGGGATTTCCCATGATGCACTGAGCTCCTCCCTTCCTCTCTCTTTCTTCACTCATTCATGTTCCATTAATGCATGTTACTAACTTCACTTCTTCCCCAGAGTTCTTGTGCTTTCTCGTCTTGCAGGTTCTTATCGATCCTGGTGGAGCCTCCTGCCATGGTCCTGCTAGATTGCCATTACCAATACTGTTGTTGCTGTGCACCTGTCTGTCTGTCTGTCTGTCTCTCTCTCTCTCTCTCTCTCTCTCTCTCTCCCACCCACCTAGAGCCGGAGGATCTGTCCTAGGTTTCTGCCTTTTAACAGGCAGTGTTTCCTTGCCCTTGTCGCCAAGTGCTTGCTCATGGTGGTACTGTTGGGTCTCTGTAAATAATGTTATAAAGAGTTCGGTCTAGACCTACTCTATTTGAAAAGTGTCCTGAGATAACTTCTGTTATGAATTTGCGCCATACAAATAAAATTGAATTGAATTGAATTGTCTACAAATCTTAATATTGTTGTGTTTATTTATGCTGTTAGTCTGTGTTTGTACATTTAGAGCAAAGAGTCAAATTCCTTGTATGTGTGTACATACCTGATTAATGAAGTGATTCTGAGTCTGATCAGTTCCCCAGGAGGAGTTCGTTAAAATACAACGTGTGCAAATCACCAAAAATGGCCACTCAATCCAAAATGGCTTCCTGTTGGGTTAGGGTCCCAGAGGGTCACCAGTACATCTGAGGCTGCTCTATAGGGGGCGCCAGTGAGACCCATAGAATATGTCAATTCTTACAGCGACTGACGTGTGTTGAAGCCTCCAAAAAAACAATTTATTTGTTAAATAATAAGAAATACAGAACATGCACTGAGAATCAGTACAGTATGTTCTAGGTATGTCAGCTCAGTGTATTTATAATGCTGAGCAGCACAGATGGCACACTGTGGTTGTTTCCGTTGAAAACGTGCACTATTGAGCTTTATATTAAACGTTGCCATGTCACTGATTTTAATGGTGGAGGATGCATTGTTTATTGTATACATGTATGGTTTCCATTACCAAACCTTAGATGTATTTTTAATATGCTAGTATATTTAAGTAATTTAACTGTTTAAGGTAGAAGTAACTCAACATTTCAGCTAATGTAAATCAACATTTGGATAAAATATTCAACCATTCTTATGGGGTAGAATTAACCCAGCATTGTGTCAGCCCAAAAGTTACCTGGTCCAATGTGGTTGGGTGATTGGGTTGTTTTTAACCCAGCATTTTTACTGAGTATCTATACACATAAAAAATACATAAAAATAATATATATCTCTATATTTAACAGTTTTGCATTGAAGAATCAAGTATATGAACATATTAGTTTAACACTATAAAATATCTGTTGTTTTATATATATTTACATAATATATAATTTTAGTAATTGTTTTTTAATTAATATAATTAATATTTTAACCTCAAACACATGCAGTTTTTAAGAGTCCATTTTTATTAGTTTTATAAACCTGTACTTCTTGATTTTTCCTTATGGGGATCAGTAAAAGTTATAGGATTATCTCATGAACTGATCACTCTCATTAATGACTCATCAGAAACACAACCTGGTCCTTTAATGAAGAAATGAACAATATTTCAGAGATAAAGTGCTCTGTGAGACAGAGTAGATAAATAGTGAGACTGGTTAAAGGGACAGTCTGTGCAGTTGTGCTTTGGTTTGAACCCTGCAGTATTTCACACCAAAGAAGAAGAAATAATGTCTTCAGTGAGATTATTCACACTTCAGCAACTCCACCGTCATGACATTCAAAACCAAATGTTTCCAACACTTCAACTTCCTGTCTCTGAGTCTACAGTTGCCATGGAAACCGTGGACGGTATCCAGCCGGTCCCAACAGTTCGTTATACCACAGACAACTGGTATAATCCCTGACAGTCCACAGAAGAGTTGGTCCTGAGGGCGCAGAAAGTATTTCTGAGATCAGGATCAGACCTGAAGGGGTTCACATGGACTAAGACAGCACTCCAGAAGGATCTTTAAGTCTGTCTGCGCAGGTCAAAGATCATTGTGATAGTTGATGGAAAACCTTGTGTTCAGATAATTTTACTTGTTGATTTCAAACAATTCAACAAACACAAAGGTTTACAACAAATTCATATTTGTTATATTATATACTTATTTTGTGATCTTCTTCAGGGAAATTATTAATAACTGATGGACCTGAAACATTACTGACAATAATGTAGATTGATTATATTGAAGGTGAAAAGGTGTGAGAAGTTTTCCAAGGACTCTTCTGGCCCCTGTCCTTGGCAGTGACATCAGTTGATGAACTCGGCGGACAGGCTATGGGTGCAGCGGGCAGAGCGCACCTTCAGCTCGTGGTAGCACTGGACAAAGCTGTGGTAGATGAAGGTAATGGGCAGTGCCAGTAGCACGATGCCGCTCACTACACAAAGGCCACCCAGCACGCGGCCCGCCACTGTCACTGGATACATGTCTCCGTACCCCACTGTTGTCATGGAGATGATGACCCACCAGCAGGCAGCGGGGATGCTGGCATAGTCCTGGTTTCCTGCCTCCAGGTCCAGGCCATGCTCCAGCAGCTGGGCCAGTGCACTGAAGATCGCCATAGCAACGCAGATAAAGATCAGTAGCATCATCATCTCGCGGTAGCAGCGCCGTAGCGTCAGGCCCAGCGTCTGTAGACCGAGGAAGTGACGCGCCAACTTAATCACCCAGAAGATTCGCATAATGCGCAGGACTCGCAGTGTGACACCAGCCCGCTGCAGCTGCGAGTTCTCCCCCGTCAGGATCGTCACGGTAACGGAGACGTAGTATGGAGTGATGGCCAGCAGGTCGATGATGTTCAGAGGACGACAGACAAACTCACATTTATCCCGAGACACAAGGAAACGGATGATACACTCTGTTGTGAACCAACCGATACACACCGCCTCAATGATCCTGCAGCAGGGATCAATCAGAGAGAGACAAGGATCAATCAGAGAGCGACAGAATCAGAGTTATGGATGAACAAGATGGTCCAATCAAAGGTGATTGTGCCTATTTGATTTTAAGTTAGACATGAACAATGTATATTATCACAGTCTGAATCAAATGTTACCAATGAGCACATATTGAAACATATAACCAGAGTATATATAAGTATATACATATATATGTATGTATGCACCACAATCTATTTCCTCAGGTGGTCTCAGTGTCCTACCTGTGCTGGTCCAGGGTCTCGGCGGTCTTCCAGTCCGGTAAGGTGCTGGCACACAGCATCACCATGGAGATGACCACAAACAGCACTGACACCGAGGCAAGGATTTGCGCCGCAAGCGAAGATGTGGGCTCCTCGAACGTCCTCCTCATCCTCTCTAGCCAGCGGCTCTGGGGCTCCTCGTGGCCCCGTGGCTCCTCCTCGGGGAAGAAGTGGACGAAGCAGTCGGACATGCGGTCATCGAGGCGTCGCTGGCAGCACGGCTGCAGGTCGGCACTCTCCAGGCCCCAGTACAGCATCTCATTATAGAAGGACAACTCGCACATGTGCGGCACAAAACGCAGCTTCCCATGCTGCACATACAGCATTATGAAACTGAAGGCCTCCGAGTGCCGGTCAAAAAAAAACTCGTTCCTGTCACGGTCGTAGTCATCGCAGAGCTCCAGCAGCTCGCTTTCTGACACGCAGCGATGCAGCCGGCTAAGTCTGCTGAGAGGGAGGCGCTTCATCAGCTCTGCTGAGAAAGAAAACCTACGACCACCGACATTCAGTGTGCAAAGACTGTTTCCAAACTTCATCTTATTTCAATTAAAACCTAGACTGATTCCAGACTTCCTCACCAGTTTGCAATAAGAACCAACAGACCCACAGAGGATCTCCACTCAGTTTTCACACATTCTGACTTTAGAATGCTGTTTGTTGATTTCAGCTCAGCATTCAATACAATTAAAAAGATACAGTGGGTTTATCAGAAGTGGAAAATTATTTCTTACAAAGAGTGGGAGCCCTGATGACTGCATTCGCTGACATGGAGTCAACTCACCTCCATCATCAGACGGATTTCAAACCACAATGAGACTTCATATTGGGAGGAAATCAACAAAAAAAACACCTGTTGCTCAACGTCAGGAACACCCAGCAGCTGACTGTTTATTTTAGGACACTTCCTGTTTACAGTTTTAGGTTCCTGGAAATCAACATACAACACATACCGGAGTATCTGCTGCCGTCTGACAACACATACCAGAGTATCTGCTGCCGCAGACTACAGAGCAGCTTCTTCCCTGAGGCTGTGAGACTGCTAACCGCTAAAAATGCAGATGGCTTTCAAACTTCATTCCTTGATTAAAACATAGATCGCTGTTTCCAGACTTTGTCAAAAGTTGAAGCTGCTTCCAAACTGATTTTTTCTTTCAGACTTTTTCTTCTCTCTCAAACAGAAGCTCTTCATTCTCATCAGATTTTCTTCTTTCCTTCAGTGCTTGAATGAAATTAAAAATGTTAAGCGTTATTTTGGTCTTGATGATCTACTGGCTCACATTGATGTGATCTCTCTCTCTCTCTCTCTCTCTCTCTCTCTCTCTCACTCCATTATTAAATTTAGACACATTTTCTAGTCAAACAACAAATAATACAGTGAATCATATTTACAAGGATTAACAGAATCACATTTAAGATTGAAAACTCACCAAATTTCAGCGTCGAAGCTGAAGCAGACACAAGCCGGTATACATTTTCTGAGACTGAAGAGAAGCAGCAGCACATCCTCCTCTTCCTCCACCTCCTCCTCTTCCTCCTGTCTGAGAGAAGGAAGATCAGAGTCGATGATTCAAATAACACTCAGTCTGAGCTGCAGAGAATCTGAACCTCCACAAACCTGAGAGTGAGAAGAGACACTCCTCCTCCTCCTCCTCCTCCTCCTACTTTTACATTTTATTCTTCCTCCTCCTCTTCTTCAGATCTGATCCATCATCACCTAGAATTAAACATTGAATTCATGTTAATTTCATGTTTCAGTGAACATCAAAAGCAGATTATGTTTGAATAATGAGTCAGACTTTATTAATTCATTAACAACCTGCAGAGAAGAATGGCTCCCCCTGCTGGATGAGTCTGTGAACTGCACATGTTTTTCTTTACTGATTTACAGGAAGAAACTCATTCTCTCTTTATTTGGGTCTGTTCTTTTTATTCACTAAGGACTAAATGGTCTTGATTCGACCATTTGGTCCTTACTGAATTAAACTTTACTTGTCAGTCAATATTCTACAATACCAATGTTTTTCTTCTTTCGTTTAATAATTTATATTTACAGAAAACTATAATTCAGACACCAAATGTATCATTGGCACCAATTTTAAATTATTTAAATGTCCATTTAGTTGATGTCCCCACAGTGTTGCATGTTGTTGGTAGAATACCGCTGTTACCTTCGATGTTGAATTAAAAATGAAGATCATTATTGAAGCACCTTGAACATTTAAAGTGGTTTAAAGTCAATCATACTATGGATTGATCACAATCAGACCTCAAAGCTGCTGCTCACAACTTTACCATCAGTAATACATGTGTGAAATGTGCACATTTCAAATACTGGATAAATGAAACTTAATTAGGTGTTCAGTCACACAGTAGCAGTAATTTGGAGATCCCGTCTTCATCTTGCTTTCTACAAATTTTAAATACTTTAGAAATGAGAAAGAATTTAAGAAATTCTGCACATTTATTTGACCAAATCGAAGCCTTCATACAATATATATACAATTTAAAGAAAAGATTTTAGGCCTTCATTTGTGGTTTGGCTGCAAACAATAAAGATGATATAAAAATGTTGATAAAAATCTAAAAGGATGGAGGAAGTTGACCGAGGCTTGCTCAACTCTTATAGGAGCACAGAGAAAAAATGGGCGGGACTTAGGACAAGTTCACTGTAACATTCTGGTGAAATAATGAATACAATTCAAATTTGATTTCTCTGATTATCTGAATGTTATTTCTGACTATTCACAAACATCTGTTTTAAATCAGCAGCTTGCTGAATTCACAGTGGAAATGATCAATAACCATCGTTACGTTGCTCTCTCAGCCCTCGAGGGGTCGATCTCACTGATGGAATGATTCAACGAGAGCATGTTGAACTTCAGTGCAACCAGTCAGACTGCATCCTTTCATGGCGAAGTGAGGACTGTAGGACCCAAGTGTTGAATTGAATCAGTTTCTACACAGACCAGCAGGGGACAGAGCAAAGCTGCACTCTGATGAAGTTCATGGATCAAGGTTCAGTAAGTGGAGCTCTGATTGGTTGAAATGGTTTCTGATTACAGCTACGTCACTGATTGTTTGAATTGAGTGTAATTCTGAAAAAACAAAATCCAACGAGCGCCACCACAACATTTTCCGGTTGTGCTGATTGCACTTGTTCTACATACTGTAAAATAACAGAAAACAACTGACTGAATTTTTTTAATTAAAAACAGTTCTTACACATGTGGAAACAATGTATTGACCTATAAATACAGGTTTAAATCTGAGATTTTAAAAGTCATAAAACTGTTTTCAAAGATAAAAACAGTATTTTGACAGTTCAGCAATGCTTGTACACTGATAAAAAACATATATTCAACATTTTTGTTGTGAAAACTTTATGCAAAGAGACAATACCTGTATTGTATAAGAGTAACGCTTGCGTACCGAGTGTCGTAAGGCAGAGTGCATAGGAGTTAACAATGCTCATGTTCATAGATTGCAAGATGATACGTTTCCATTCCCCAAAAACATGAGCATGTTCAATGAAACAAAACTGTAATTTAAACGTCAGCAGCCAAAGGTATTTATGCAGCATTCTTATGTTATAATATATATAATGTTATAAAGAGTTCGGTCTAGACCTGCTCTATTTGAAAAGTGTCCTGAGATAACTTCTGTTATGAATTGGGGCTTTACAAATAAAATTGAATTGAATTGAATTGAATTGAATAAAGTTGGACTAAATTTCGCCTGTAAGGTTACCACAAGAATCGTTTTAGTATTTAGTATTTTACTGTATTTATTGTATTGAATGGGGAATGTTAAACAACTTTTACTTAAAAAATTGGATGCCCTTCCTAGATTATATACCTGCAGATCTGAAAAATCTGCTATTGGGGGGCAGACAGTTTTCTGATTGGAATAGTCAGGCCCCTTCATATCTTAAAGAGCTCATAGTACCCTATTACCCCTCTAGAACACTACGTTCTCTGAATGCTGGGCTACTTGTGGTTCCTATAGTCTCTAAAAGTAGAACAGGAGCCAGAGCCTTCAGTTACCAAGCTCCTCTCCTGTGGAACCAGCTTCCAGTTGTGGTTCGGGAGGCAGACACCCTCACCACATTTAAGAGTAGGCTTAAGACGTTCCTCTTTGATAAAGCTTATAGTTAGGGCTGGATCAGGTGAGTCCTGAACCATCCCTTAGTTATGATGCTATAGGCCTAGACTATCGGGGGATTTCCCATGGTGCACTGAGCTCCTCTCTTCCTCTCTCTTTCTGCACTCATTCATGTCCCATTAATGCATGTTACTAACTCCACTTCTTCCCCGGAGTTCTTGTGCTTTCTCGTCTCGCAGGTTCTTATCGATCCTGGTGGAGCCTCCTGCCATGGTCCTGCTAGATTGCCATTGCCAATACTATTGTTACTGTACACCTGTCTGTCTCTCTCTGTCTCTGTCTCTCTGTCTATCTGTATGTCTCTCTCTCTCTCTCTCTCTCTCTCACCCCAACTGGTCGAGACAGACGACCACCCACCTAGAGCCGAAGGATCTGTCCTAGGTTTCTGCCTTTTAACAGGCAGTTTTTCCTTGCCCTTGTCGCCAAGTGCTTGCTCATGGTGGTACTGTTGGGTCTCTGTAAATAATGTTTTAAAGAGTTCGGTCTAGACCTACTCTATTTAAAAAGTGTCCTTAGATAACTTCTGTTATGAATTGGCGCTATACAAATAAAATTGAATTGAATTGAATTGCAGTAAAATAGCTGTGCCTCTTGAGCGACTATTGAAGTTGGAGTGGAAAACCTGTCCAACACAGGGTTTCCGTCGTCTGGTGTGGTCGCATAGACGAAGATGGGTTTCTTGTAGAAACGCAATGTCTGTTTTCACATTCTTAAGGTGTGAAAGTACTTTTGTCCTTTGAATAGGTCCACCAAGTTCCCTGACGTTCCAGCTTGTGAGCCTGATGGTTTGTTGCATGTCTTTGTGGCTTATGTCAGTCATAGAATCAGTGCCAAAATATCAATCCTCCAAGTGCTCTGATGATATGGTGACTTAGCCGGGTCATCTTAGTAATAGAAAGCAAAGTAGCAACAACATATAAAGTGCCATCGTGAGATTCTAGGGAAAAAAGAACACTCCTCTACCAAAGATATACAAAAAAAGAGAAAAAGTCCCAAACACAACAACAGCAGATGTCCTTAGTGACACCTTCAAGTTCAAAAGATACTTACATATTTGGCCTAACCTCATCTTTAACACCGATGACCATGCAGGAACTACTACTTTACACAGCCGATTGATTGATAGGAGTTTGCTTCCTTTTCGACTGTGAAAATGTGTACACCTCTGATATTTACCATTTGACAGCGTAAAAACCTTAGTGTACCAGATTTCCTTTCTTAACAAAAAACAAAAACAAAAAAACAATTGTACTCTCCATAGGAAATCTTTGGACAAATGTTTAAAAGCACAATCAAATCTGTGATAATAATAATTGAATCTTTCATAGTTGGAACTTAGTTGTAAGTTTGTAGGTGATCTTAGCAGAAAGAACGGGGCTGAGTCTTCCAGCTCCGCCTGTGTACCTTTAATATTCATTTAACTTCACACAGACATCTAACAAAACTCAGTTGCGTTCTCAACAAGGATAAATTACAGTGAGACGCCGTAGGCCCACAATGCAGACCGGTCTGCCTGTAACTTCAGTCCAGTTTTCATAGAGCACCAAAAAAGTTAAAGGAGATGTGTAAAGAGACGTCTTGTTTTCACTTACTGCTGAGATCACGGTAGAAACGCTCCGCTTCATCCGCGGAGTCAAATATGCAAGACTGTCCATTAACAGTGACCCGTAACTGCGCCGGGTAGATCAGCCCGAAGCGTATCCCATCCTTATAAAGGAGAGACTTCACTTTGTTAAATGATGCCGTTTCTTGGCGAGTGAGACACTGAAATCCTCAAAGATCCTTATGGGATAACCCTGGTATGAGTTGCTCTGTGTTTCCTTCGCCCATAGTAGCACTCGCTCTTTCTGGTTGTACCTGTAAAAGTGTACAAGAATGGGCCGGGAACCCTGTGCTGGCATGTGATCATTCTGCCGCCATTACCAGAAGTCCACAAATATAATGTTAAAATCCATTCAGGAGATGCTCCTTGTCACCAGGACCAAAGTATTAGAAGACTGTTGCAACACAGAGATTTACAGCTGCTCTGACCAGAACTGGAAACAGCAGGTTCAGGCAGGGGCAGGAGAGATGTGAAGCAGGAGAGGTTGTAGTGTGTTGATTTATGAGTGAAGTTAGAAGTTATTTATTGCTAGTCTAACCCCCCTCCTCCTTTGCGGGTGGAGTCTGCTGGAGTCCAATGGTTGAGACCAGGTCTGAGGAAGCGTAAGTGTGAAAACAAAGCAGCACACATTCAACCATCTTCGCACTGTGACATCCCTTATTTACAGCTGTGACGGCGGCTGTGGCTCAGAGGTAGAGTGGGTCGTCAACTAATCAGAAGGTTGGCGGTTCAATCCCCGGCTCCTCTTGCTGCATGTCGAAGTGTCCCTAAGCAACAGTGCCGGCCCGTGGCATAGGCAGTATAGGCAAACGCTAAGGGCGCCGTCCATTTAAGGGGTGCCACAATGGGGGGAAGAAAAAAAGAAAAAAGGTGCAACCTTCAATATTTTTATACTAAAACAAGTTGGTGCTATTATTTCTTAATATTTAAAAGAAAAACCCACATTAACTTAACTGCATAGCAAAGCCTATTAAACAATAATAAGACTTTATTAAGCCCCCTGCCCCGACTGATTAGACTCTACCTGCTCTCTGAGAGATGGTTGAGTTTTCCGACGTGACCCCAGAAACCATTAACAATGTCAAAATGACCAAAACTTTCTGGTGCCCAGGGAAGGAAAAAAGAAGAGGAGGAAAAACGCGACAAAGATAGAGGTAGAGTAAAGATAATGTGATGAAATGATTTGCCTGTTGCAGAACGATAGTAACCTTTAGCCTAACACGGTTTGCTAATCAATAAATAGCGTTAGCTCGTTTTAACGTCAGTTCGTGTTATGGAGGGGCCTATAATATATATAATACTCCCTCCTTATATTTCTCAGGGACATTTGTAAAGATTACATCTATTCAGTAGGTGTTTACATTTGTCTACATTTTTATTTCTATTTATTATTGTTTAGCTAACGTTTGCTCTGCTTGTAACAGCCAGTCAAATGCTATTCCTTTCATACACCTTGATATATTAGAGTTGTAAGCCTTGTTGTTTGTTGTGTTACAGTTCAGTATTGTCTAAAGTGTGTTTATAGTGTTAAACTTTACATCCATGTTAAAGTGCACATCATTAATGTTAATACATTCCCATATGTTATATGATACTGCAGTTTACTGCTTCTGTTATAAGGAGTTCTGTCTAGACCTGCTCTATTTGAAAAGGGTCCTGAGATAACTTCTGTTTTGAATAGGCGCTATACAAATAAAATTGAAAATAAAAAATTAAATTATTTGCATTCCGCTAATCAGCATTTCACTGTAATGAATAATATTAAATCTGATCTAATTTGCATATCAGAAAAAATGCACTGTATATCATTCATGTACAGTACAGTGAAAGTAATGCATCTCTTAAGTTTTTCATTTTTATTATCTAATTTTATTCTTGGACTCATTTCTTTTATTATTAGACTGTATCACCCAATGGTGTCACTTACTCCTCTTCTCTCTTCAGATGTGCTGTTGAAATATCTAAATCCACCTCCTGCTAATCCTGAGCCATCTACAGTCATTGCCGCTTCAACAGCATCAGGTTATCCACTTGTCGCCTCTACCTCCACCAACCCAGTGATGCAGCATCAGGAATAAAGGCTGCACCAATAGACCCTGCTGACTGGCCATCTCCTCTAACTGATGACGTACGAACAGGGTTAGTTCACAGAGGTCCATTTGTGTAGGCTATTCATATTACATTTCTTGTATTATTTATTTCTAATTTATTATTTTCTTGTTAACTGTTTTGATTGAGCAACTTTTTTCTCTAAAAATAAAATAAAATGTCATAGATAAAGCTATTCAGTGTCTTGCGTATGTATATAACTGGTAGTGGAATTTACTGCGATGCAAGTGGGGCGCCACCTAAAATCTTGCCTAGGGCGCCAAATTGGTTAGGGCCGGGCCTTCTGAGCAAGACACTGAACCCCAAATTGCTCCTGATGCTGTGATATTTCCTGTTGCCACTAGGTGGTGCTCTCACTATCACTGAATATTATCACATATACGTGTTCAGGGCGGGACTCTTATCAAACATGTGAAGTTTCATTGAGATCGGACGCAGAAGTTATGACAAATCCCTCTTTCATGGCGAGTTGTTGAAATTCCACACCATTCCACGTGTATGCTCTTGGACGGAGTGTCGTAAATAGTACTTTTAATCATTAATGTCTTTAGATGGCTGTGTCCAAATCTGAAGTTGTTCCGATCAATTCCCTAGGAGGAGTTCGTTCAAATACAACGTGTGCAAATTGCCAGAAATGGCCGCTAAATCCAAAGGGGCCGACTTCCTGTTAGGTTTGGGATATGGCAACCACTGGATTATTTGTTTGTCTGGATAAGATCTACGCGTGTGCCGATTTTTATGCATATCGATGAATGGGGCCCTGGATGGTACAGTTTATGGGCCCCTGAGGGGCCATTTTGCCATGCTCATAGTGGACCCCAAGAAATATCAAAATTTTCACCATGACTGACCACTTTGCCAAATAAAATTGACTTTTCGTATATATGTTCAGGGGGGCAAAAATGCAGTTGAAGGGGCTAAAAATAATAATAAGAAACATAGCAAAAACATTAGGTTGCTTGCTAGGTCACTAATAATATGAGTAATATTAGCAGTGGGGGTCAAGCAGGACCATGGTAGCAGAAACTACAGTACAGTTGCTAACTAGATCCAGTGTTTGGTTTATCTGTTCTGGGCTACCTTAGAAACATGGTGATTCAATATGGCCAACTCTTTGGCATACCTATGAATATTGTATTACAGTAATGTGACACACTGGCGCTTTAAACAGGAACAAAAAACACAACCCAACAGTTATTTTTGACACCTGAGATAAACTTAACCAAAAATCCAGATTAATAAAATAAATCTTCTCAGTTTCCTACAGTTTGTCTGATCTGATCTGCCTTCTAGACCCCCTACCAGAAGATCTGTGGGCCCTCCAGTGCTGCATATTGTAAATCTGTCACAGTCCCCATTAGACCTTTACTTCAGAAAGCACTGTAGGAGAAATTCTTCCAAAACATTGAGAGTTGCTAGTTCTCTGAAGAAATTACAGGCCGGTGTGATGAATCAAGTCACTTTATTTCATGCAGCATGGAGAGAAGAGCATTGATATTCTCTCCCAGACTTTCAGGATAATCTATCTTATATACCATCCAGTATACCCAAAAACACCTGGTTTCCTCCTAACAGTACCACTGTAAAACACATGTGAAGGCCTCATGCCTTCGTTAATACAATGGTCCTTTGATCTGACAATGTGACTTATTAACAGATTCTTAGCAGACTTCTCTCTACCATAAAAATCACCAACCCCCTAAACCAAATTTAATACATTTATTAGCCCATCTAAAACATTTGTCTACCTAAGCACACTTTGATCTCTCTGATTAGGGTTAAGGTTAGGGGTTAAACCCTGACCCTTCACAGCACTCTTTATGAACCTCTCAATGTGCTGGAGGTTCATTAATGTAAATTGATTTTACACTGGAAACTGACTCATCTCAAAGTCTTCTAAATGGCTCACTGTCTGAAACGTCTCTTGCTGTGTTGCGTGCTGCGTTAAAAGGATTTGACTGTAAATCTCATCACAGCTGCTGCTAATAATACACACACACACCTGACCTTGACCTCTGACCTTCAACTGATCCTCCTTCCACACTGTTCACACACGAACACACATTTTATTATAGTTGTTGTTGTTGTTATAATATATATTATATTTCCACCCTTACTATATTTTTGCTTTGCTTTGTAAACTCTAAAGGTAAAAAAAAAAAAAAAAAGTGCTGCTTTTATTTTAAAATATGATATATGACATGTTTGTCATTCTCGTTTTGGGTTTTCTTTCGTTATTTTATTTTGTAATTTTCCTCCTCTTGTGTCTGTTTTCCCTCCAGTTTTGATTGTTTTCACCTGCTTCTTTAGACTTGGTTTTTGGTTATGTGTCAGATGATATTGGTTTTGTCCCTGGCTACTTCCTTATGTGCTACGAAGGAAGTGGAACCTCCATAGATTGAA
This sequence comes from Dicentrarchus labrax, assembly GCF_905237075.1. Lineage (NCBI taxonomy): Eukaryota > Metazoa > Chordata > Actinopteri > Moronidae > Dicentrarchus > Dicentrarchus labrax. Next base: position 87,403 of record NW_026136998.1, read on the forward strand.
CTCAGATGATCAATTAAAGTTGCTTTGACAAACTGTGATTGATACACTGCTGTGAAACTACAACACTGATTAAAATATTAGTTAGTTGAATCGCTGTCAACTTAATCTGAGGTCGTGTGTGTTCACATTAAAGGGTCGTGTTCAGCAGCAGGAGAATGTCCAGTGATAATCTCAGGATATGAGGAGTTTAATGTGACTGCAGTAAGAGTTTTATTTGTATAGCGCCAATTCATAACAGAAGTTATCTCAGGACACTTTTCAAATAGAGCAGGTCTAGACCGAACTTATTTACAGAGACCCAACAGTTCCCACCATGAGCAAGACATTGTCTTGGAGACAGCGGCAAAGAAAAACTTCCTTTTAAGAGGCAGAAACCTAGGACAGACCCCGACTCTAGGTGGGTGAGATGGAGAGAGAGAGAGAGGGTGAGACAGAGAGAGAGAGAGAGAGAGAGAGAGAGAGAGAGCAGGAGAGAAAATTCAGAATATACATATTTTTTCTTATTATAATAATGTTTGACAGGGGGTATACTTTATGGCCTTGGACTTAATTAAAACTGATTAAATAAAGTTAATATTAATAATGTCATTATTGTTACTATTATTTAAATAAATAGACAGTACAGACCGCTGCCCTGTATTTACAGCACTCACTGCTGCCTTGTATCTATAGCACTGCCTTCTGTCCTGTATCTTATTGTGAAATCTTTACTGTCTCTGAAATACAAGTACTGTCAAATTATTGGCCTGCACTAAGTCAAATAAATGATATTAATAATGTCATTATTGTTACTATTATATAAGTTAAATACATATTACAGACCTTGACCTATGTGTGCCCTCTGTATCCTCTGTATTATTGTGGAGCTGTTGTCGGTAGAATTGTATGGTTTTACAACATTACCAAATTTGGTTACAATCAAATTGGTAAATGGTAAATGGACCTGTACTTGTATGGCGCCTTTCTAGTCTTCTGACCACTCAAAGCGCTTTTAGACTATGAACCACATTTACCCTTTCACACACATTCACTCAGTAATGGCAAGGTCCATCGAACAGAAACTACCTCATTCATACACATTCACACTCCGATGCACAACATCTCTGCACTCCGATTAGTGGACGACCCGGTTCAAACTACAGACACATGAACCAGTTGCTCCTTTCTGGCTCTGAGGCTGATTGTCTTCCAATAAGATAATCTGGTTTGAATTCTGCCTGGCAACAGGCTGTGATGAGTCTGTTGAGCTGCTGCTGGATCTCTGATTTATTCACATTCCTCTTCTGTTGGTTTATTTATTTATATGAGGCTGTAGTTTGATGAAATGGTTACTTGTGTTGATTGAAGATGTTTAATGCTGAGACCCCCCAGTGACTCCCTACGTCATGACTGCTGTCCTTGGCTCTCAGTTGACATCAACAGTTAATCTCTTCCTCTGAGCTGATTAACTCTGTTTATCTGCTGTTAACCACATAAAAACTGTAAAACATCATAAAGCACTGTAAAACACTACAGTACACACATTGTGAAATACCTCTCAATACCTGTATATACCTGTGTATATACTTGTGAGTACCTGTATATATACCTGTGAATACCTGTGTATATACCTGTGCATATACCTATCTATATACCTGTGAATACCTGTGTATATACGTGTATATATACCTATGAATACCTGTGTATATACCTATCTATATACCTGTGAATACCTGTGAATACCTGTGTATATACCTGTGCATATACCTGTATATATACCTATGAATACCTGTGTATATACCTATATATATACCTGTGAATACCTGTGAGCACCTGTGTATATACCTATATATATATATATATATATATATATATATATACACCTGTGAATACCTATGAATACCCGTGTATATACCTGTATTGCCCAGAACCAGTTTGATAAAATGGAGACAGACAGTTCGGTGTCAGTCACAATCTCTTTATAGGTTTTATCGAACACAGCAGAGCGACTACAAGCTCCAACCAACCCACAATAAACATCACAACTCTCCATATTACAAAGAAAGAAAACAGAAACATACAAATATTACAAGCTGTAACTTAAAACTGAATTTCTCTTAAATCACTTAAATCACTATACATCCGATCTGACTTTACTTCTGTAAGACTGAACACAGACCAGATCCACACACACGCTCTGATGCAGCTTCCTGTCTGTTACACTGAGTCAACACTAAATATTCATATTTGATGAAGATTAAATTGCTCATCAAAGTGTGTGTGTTGGTTTGGCTGCTAGTGTAAAAAAACTTTCCTGTTTCATTACCAACCAGAGTCTTAGACAGGAACCAGACGGCCAAGACGTGACACCCTGAACCAGGTCTGCCAGGCTCAGCATGCTCTACCAATCCTGTGCTTGAGGTTACAGATGTTAGCATTAATGCTAGCTATCATTCCTTTGGCTGATGAATGTGAGCAGTTTATCAACAAACCTGCAAAAGCACAACATGTGAAAGTAAAGAATTTAATTCTGTCTGCTGGAAACCCCCCCCCAAAAGCCAGTGAAAAAGATGACTGCGAGACGATATCCAAATAAAATTCAAGAAACCATGTGAATCTTCCCCAATGCATATTAAGCTGTATTTACCTGTATTTACCTGTATAGACCTTCATGTATTGACCTCCTGGTGGTCAGGAGTGGTACTCAGCACTGAACACACCTTGTTTTAATTTTGGATGTTTTAGCCGTCTGTTTCCTTGTCAGAGGTCAGCCAGCGACGGTAAAGACCAGAGTTCGACCGATACTCAATGTCTGGGACACAAACACCAAAATGTGGACATAAAACAGCTGATGTTTGTTTTTCAAATAAATAATAAACAAATAAAAAATAGATTGTTTCTGCCCTCTGCTAGACAAACTGTGGAACTGCAACATGTTTGATATCAGTGCTGATGTATCGGTCGGGCTCACTGGGGGGGGTTATTATTTGTATACAATTTAAATCCAGATGTTTTATTTACAGCAGCAGGTTTCTGTTCCTCCTGATTAAAAATAAACTCTGTTCAACATATTTACAGAATGGAAAATAATATCGACATTCACAGTAACTTTAATGACTTGTTCACTTTGAGTGTGTGTGTGTGTGTGTGTGTGTGTGAGTGTGTGAGTGTGTGTGTGTGTGTCTGTGTGTGTGTGTGAGTGTGTGTGTGTGTGTGTGTGTGTGTGAGTGTGAGTGTGTGTCTGTGTGTGTGAGTGTGTGTGTGTCTGTGTGTGTGTGTGTGTGGATGGCTTATGTACAGAAGAAGAAGACCTCTCCTCTCTCGTTCCCTGTGTTTGGGGGAGAGGCAGGTGGAGATGGGGGGTTGAGAGGGGGGACACCCCAGTCCTTTGTGGTGGGCGGGGCTCTCAGGTGGCGGCCTCCTGTGCGTCCGCACCCTCCTCAACCTGGTTGGTCTTCCCCAGCGTCTTCAGCTTGGCGAACAGCTCGCTGAACGTCTCCTTCACGCCTTTCTCTAGCAGCCATCCTTCACTCTCACACTCTGGATTCTCTGGGTCCTCCATTGTCTCCAGAGCCGTGCTCAGGTACTTCAAACCCGCCATGTCCACCGACTGACACACACACACACACACACGCACACACACACACAGGGTGACATCATTATTGTGTTGGAGCCAATTGAAACTATGAGGGCATGTGCACTCCAGGCCAGCCCGACAGAAGTAATATTACTGTACTTTATGATACTCCAAATATTAAATGATGAAATATATGTTTACAGTCTGAAACTCCACCTGAGGAGACAACATCAGGGGAAAAAAGCCCCAGAGGTCTGAAAGAGGAGGTCTGATCTGATTGGTTCTGACTTATTGTTGATGTGGAGAAGGCTGCTGATTGGTCCACAGACTGCAGAAAGAAGAACGCAGATCTGAGAGCAGCACTACAAACAGAGTGACTGAGTTCAGGATGCTGTTTTTAAATCTCTCGTCACGCTTCAGGTCACACTTGTTGTTTTGACCCACATAACGAATCGCTTTTCACTCTCAGGAACTGTCCCTCATCCTGATCTTCCCAGAATGCACCCTGTTGCTGCGGCAGATTAACCCCCCCAGAATAGTTCCTGATCCTCAGTGAGCCTGACCACCACTCGGCAGCTTAATGTGCTGCAACCTCAGCACCAGATCCACTGCCAAGTCCTGAGTCACAGAAATCAACTAAACCACGATGAACTGGTTCTGTCAAATGTCTTCAAAATCACACTCCAGGTCAGATCTACTCTCTGAAACCCTAAACATCACGTCAACATAATATCAGAAATGTATTTAAAGTTGCTGACTGGAAAAATATTTTCCAAATTCCATGAAGTGGTCAACATTTTCAAAACTGCCTTTTTCCATATGGAGTCTGGTCTGCAGTCTGAAGAGCGGATTCTGGTTGTGTTTGTCATGAAGCAGCAGCTCCTTCAGCACTAATGCTAATCACTCACTAATCAATTATGCTGTTAACCTGGGGCATTTAAGGTCACTTCAGTTAGTTTACTGCAGGTGTGCTGCGATTATCTTTAAATCAGAAGATTAAGAACAGAACTTATCCTGTGTTCACCTCCAGGAGAAAGTCCTTACAGATTAGAGGCACATTTAGCTCCGAGCTCATTTTCTGTCACAATAAACACCTTTTAAACCAAACTCTGCTGTTCTGGCCTGAAAGCCCCGTCCCCCTCCCCTCCTGTCCAATCACATTCTTTTACTACAGCTCTGAAGGTTGCACACTGTTGTACATTAATGTGACGTCCCTTTTTGAGATGATAAAAGAATCAAATTCAACCAAATCAAACTTTTATTTTTGACTCACAGACATTCAACCAACCTTTGAATTTAAAGAAACAGTTCAACATTCTTTTTTTTTATATATATATATTTTTTTTGGGGGCTTTTTTTTTGATTGCCTTTTTTATAGTGACAGCTGAAGACAGACAGGAAAGGGGGGCAGAGAGTGGGGATGACACGCAGCAAGGGGCAGCAGTTCGGATTCAAACCCTGGGCCGCTGCAGCAAGGACTGAGCCTTGGTACATGGGTCGCCAGCTCTACCCACTGAGCTAACCGGACGCCCAACAGTTCAACATTTAATTAAATCCACTTCTTACCTCCCTGTCTGACAGTTAAAATTTAAGTACAGACAGCTGCCCACCTAGAGTTGGGGTCTGTCTGAGGTTTTTTGCCTCTTAAAGGAAGTTTTTCCTTGCTGTCTTCACCAAGGTCTTGCTCATAGTGGGAACTGTTACTGTAAATAATGTTATAAGGAGTACAGTCTAGACCTGCTCTATTTGAAAAGTGAGAGTTTTTTTACCAATTGGCGCTATACAAATAAAATGTAATTGAATTGAATATAAAGCTTTAGCCATCAGCTGGTTAGCTTAGCTTAGCATAAAAATTTGAAACAAAGGGAAACGGTCCACCTACCAGCAGCTCTAAAGTTGACAAACAAAAGTGGGAAAATAGGGGATTATATGCAGGACTGTTTTTGAGCAGTTGCCAGGCAACCAGTGGAGACTCCAGGAAGTTCCTGGTCCCAGCCAGGAAATAGTTGGGTATACAACTTCCTGTCAAACTACTGATGTTTTTGTACAGATGAAACAAACCAGATGTAACATGTTTATCAGGGTTTGCTTCAGTCAGAGCCAGACTAGCTGTCATTATGCTAAGCTTAGCTAATGAGTTGTATTAATCTGAAACTTTAAATGTTGGAAAGTGGATGCTTATTGGCTGAGGTGGGTGGTGGGCGGAGCCTTACCTCCAGGATTATGGTGGCGATGACAAGCACTCCGATGCTGTTCATCATGCCGCTGAAGTAGGAGAAGAGGGCCTCGCGGCATCCCCGGGTCCAGATGTTGAGCTCCTCAATGCGGTGGTCGTAGTCATAGTGGGCGGTGTTATTGGTCAGGTGATGCTGGATGCAGGGCCGAGGGGACCCAGGGTTACAGCAACTGAATGGGACGCTGTCCATCAGGTACTTTCCCTCCACATTACTGAGGACCCGACTGCAGGACAGAGATAGAGTTCATGTTTACTGGAGGTCAGAGGTCAGAGGTCACTGCAGAGGCTCAGTGTCAGAGCCAGAGTTTGAAGTGACTTTCCAAAAAGAATTATGTCAACAAACAACCACACAGACTGTCTCTTTGTGGAGGTTTGATTGACTTTCCAACAATAAATGTAAACTCAATTCTATTTCCATAAACTTCATTTTGGTGACCACTTTGATCTCTTCAGCACCACCATCATGACAGAACATTAGATTTATTTAAACAAATCTTTGGCTCCAAACTTTAAATGTTTGTTTGGTTCTGGTTAGGGTTGGGGTTTGGTATGGTACAGTCCCAGTAAAGAACTCTGAGGAACACCCTTTAAATCTCTAACGTGTAACATTTCCTCATGGTGTATAAACTATGTTCTATATAGAGTTGATTAAATCAATAATCTACAATCAATAAACAGTGTATAGACTCTAGAGCTATGTTTTATATGGAGCTGATTCAATCAATAACCAATAATCAGAAGCTGTCATGCATTGACTGTTTACCATCCACTGTTTGGATCTTGGTGCTTTTTAACTCAAGATTTGAACCGGATGAAGGATTTTAGTCATCAGACGTCTGGATCTTAAGTTATCAGAGAAACAAGCTGAGCTAACGTTAGCAGCAGCTCGGCTCGCAGTCCCTCTGGGACGTCCTTTGTCTGTCCAACAGCGTGGGAGAAGCAGTGATTGTTAGGTATGTTTAACACAAGGAGGACAGACAGCTGGTAATCAGATAAAAAGTTTATCTTTATTAAGACTTTTGAATGGAATCATTGGATCTCTATAATTCACTTTTCTGTGACCAGTGAATTCGCTCTGTTGGCCAATTATAACCAAGACAGAGCTGAGCCAAAGAGAAAGCTATCATAGCTTATTAGTTATGTTGCTAACATCAGAGTATAAACTGCTCCACACCAGAGACCAACTTTACAGGGGACAGGAGGACATCATACTGATTAATAAACTGTAGAAACTTGTGTCCTTTTAGCTACTGAACTAACTAGCATAGAAAGCTATTGTGGCTCCCAGATCAGCCCATCATATCATATCATATCATATCATATCAAAATAAAGAGATCCAGTCTGTAATCTTCAGCGTGTGGACAGAATCTGTCCATATTCTAACATATCATCACTTTGGATGCCTCCATTTTGTTGTGCATTTATTCCAGCGGCGGCTCACAAACTGTAATCTGTGACTCACTGCATCCCCAAATATTTCAAGAACTTTGCTGCTGGGATGCTTCCTGGTCTAACTGGGCTTCAACAATCTGCTAGCGCCCCCTTCAGGCTGCAGAGTTCAGGTCTGAACAATGGCAGAAAGGGTTTCTCCTCTGAAGACTATGAGCAGATATCATCTCAATAACTCTGAGCTTCATCATTGAAGTTTTATCAGGATCAGACACGAAATTTTGACCAAAGTTTGAAAATGTTTGTTATCAGTTTGTCCTGATGGTGGCGCTAAAGGAAAGAGCGAACAGGAAGGACATCAGAGATATTTATTGACCATTATTGACTGATGAGTTAAATAAAACTGAATTAATCTGAAGATCTTTTTTAAACAAAAGGACATTTGGACACTTTGTGATGTCACTGGTGTCTCCTCTGAGGGGGCGGGACCTGAGAGTGATTGATGGGAACTGGCAGTGGGCGTGGCCTGTGGCTGACAGGAGGTTCAAATTGGATGATGGGAAATAATCATCTCAGAGAGAGAGAGAGAGAGTAATATCTCTTAAGAGCATTAACACAGAAACACGACACGGAAACACGCAAACATGGATCTACGACACGACTTCAGAACCTCAGACTGACAGACTGATGGCCAGCTGCTGATGATTATTGATCACATCTGACGGCTTCTGCTGTCTTTTACAGTACTGATCAGTTTTCTCTGGTGAGAGAATCAAACGCTCCCTTAGTCTCCTGGTTTGGTTTAACCTTGTCATGTTAGTGGGCGTGTAAGCCGCAGCAAGGTGGAAATCAGATCCTGACAGATTATAGACTTAAGGAGCAGAAGCTGGTACATCGACCTCCTGCACGGGAACTTTTACCTCCTTAATTCCCTGATTTATCCTCCACTGACCCCCTTTCATAAAACTCTCTCTGTGGGCCGCTGAGCTCTGAAGTTAAAGTGTGATTCAGCTGAAAAACACTGACGATGAGCAACAGTTGGAAGGTTGGAATCAGGCTTTTCTCATTAGGAAGCTTAGAGATGATCCCGGTTTGTGCTCTCGTTGACCTCGAGAGACAAAAACGAGCCACGATTCAGTGAAATGAATGAAGAGTCAACTTAACTTTCCTGGAAAGTGAGAAATAAAAAGTGTTGGTCAACAGTTCCCTTCTGACAGCAGGAACATAAAGTGATCGTATCAATTGGTTGTTGGAGCTGTGTGACGTCAGCAGCGACCTACAGGGGGATATTTATCTGCAACCAACGATTGTTTTCATTATTTTATTTGTTCTGTAAAACATCACAAATGTCTCACAGTTCCTCAGACTTCAGTCCAGCCTGGTTCAGTTTACTGTGACACAGATATTCAGCCGACCAATCACATTTCCACAAATCTGACCAATTGAAGAATATTTCCCCACACTCACTTGCTTGTCTGTAGTTGTGAAGATAAAAACTTTGACTTTCCAAACACTGCAGTTTTATTCACTGAAACAAGTCACCTTAAATTTTTTATGAATTACAAAAAACAATCACAACAATTTTTGCAATTTTCAAAAAAAGCCTAAAAATATCACAACAGGCAGGGACAGACTGGACCCTGGAGGGACAGACTGGTCTCTGCCGGGACAGACTGGACTCTGCAGGAACAGACTGGACTCTGGAGGGTACTCACTCTTTGACTGCGTCGTTGCTCATGTCCAGGTAGCGGTTGCTGATCCACTGCACCTCAAACCAGTCCCTGAAGTTGTTGTTGCCACAGCAGCGGAACTCGATCTGCGTCATGTCCAGTGTCCTCTTCATGAAGCAGCGTCCCGGTGTGTCCGTGTCTTTGTAGAACTTGATGCTGTTCTTCAGGCCCTCGGCCAGCGTCAGGTACACGGCAAACTGCATGAGGAAGCAGAGCATCGCCGTCAGCAGCAGCAGCGCATTGAAGCCACAGCACAGCAGCAGGTATGGCTTCAGCATCGGCTTCCACTTGGCGAACTTGATCGGGTCCAGAGAGTCGTGGCACACCTTCCCTCCGAAGGCGTTGACCCCACAGGCCAACAAGCCCACCAGGATCAGCAGGTTGGGCACTAAATGGCTCTCGTTGTTGTCCATCATCTCGCTTCTCTTCCGCAGCTCAATCTTAAAAAAGATGCCGAGGCTGAAGATGAGGATCCCTACGATGACCGAGAGCCAGTAGATCATCCACAGACCCTGAGCCAGCTTCACCCGCTTCGGCAGGTTGAACTTCACCGGCATGAAGGGCATTTTTACCTGTCGGTTCAACGGGAACACTCAACTGAATCAACACTGAACAACAGGAATCTAAAATAAGCAGTTCGAGAATCCTTCGGAGTTTCAGACTTTTAATCCCTTCCAGAAACTCAACTCAACTCTCGGTTTCAGACCCATAATGCCGAGCTGCAGGTCAGGACAGTCCATAGTGCTGGGGGGGCACAGGGGTCCGCCATTAAATCACAACCAAATATTCACATAGAATCTGGCGACGGGTTCGACTCCAGTCTGCTGCGGAAGGAAAGGTGTGAATGTGAGTGAGCGGAGAGTCGTCCTCCAGAAGCTCAGCTGTGATCTCGTTAGCAGCAGATCAGCTTTAATCCGCTCACTGATAATTGGTTTGATGTTAAGCAGCAGCAGCTTCCTCCGGTCACAGCTCACCTGTCAACTGCAGGTACACTGTTACCGTAGCAACCAGACAACCAATCACACACAGAATGTGTCACCTGAGGGTTGGGACCCCCACCACACTATTATTGATCAGTGTATATTATTATTATTATTGATCAGTGTATATTATTATTATTGATCACAGTGTATATTATTATTATTGATTACAGTGTATATTATTATTGATCAGTGTATATTATTATTATTGATCAGAGTGTATATTATTATTGTTATTGATCTGTGTATATTATTATTATGATTACAGTGTATATGATTATTATTGATCACAGCGTATATTATTATTATTGATCAGTGTATATTATTATTATTATTGATCACAGTGTATAATATTATTGATCAGTGTATATTATTATTATTATACATCACAGCATATATTATTATTATTATTATTGATCACAGTGTATATTATTATTATTGATCAGTGTATATTATTATTATTATTGATCAGTGTATATTATTATTATTGATCAGTGTATATTATTATTATTATTATTATTGATCACAGTGTATATTTTTATTATTATTGATCAGTGTATATTATTATTGATAAGTGTATATTATTATTGATCAGTGTATATTATTATTGATAAGTGTATATTATTATTGATCAGTGTATATTATTATTATGATTATTATTATTATTATTATTATTGATCAGTGTATATTATTAATGTTATTATTGATCACAGTGTATATTATTATTGATCAGTGTATATTATTATTATTGATCAGTGTATATTATTATTGTTATTATTGATCAAAGTGTATATTATTATTATTATTGATCACAGTGTATTGATCACAGTGTATATTATTATTATTATTATTGATCACAGTGTATATTATTATTATTGATTGCAGTGTATATTATTATTGATCAGTGTATATTATTATTATTATTGATCAGTGTATTTTCTTATTGATTCAATTCAATTCAATTCAATTTTATTTGTATAGCGCCAATTCATAACAGAAGTTATCTCAGGACACTTTTCAAATAGAGCAGGTCTAGACCGAACTCTTTAACATTAATTACAGAGACCCAACAGTACCACCATGAGCAAGACCTTGGAGACAAGGGCAAGGAAAAACTGCCTGTTAAAAGGCAGAAACCTAGGACAGATCCTCCGGCTCTAGGTGGGTGGTCGTCTGTCTCGACCAGTTGGGGTGAGAGAGAGAGAGAGAGAGAGAGAGAGAGAGACAGACAGACAGACAGGTGCACAGCAACAACAGTATTGGCAATGGCAGTCAAGCAGGACCATGGCAGGAGGCTCCACCAGGATCCATGAGAACCTGCGAGACGAGAAAGCACAAGAACTCCGGGGAAGAAGTGAAGTTAGTAACATGCATTAATGGGACATGAATGAGTGCAGAAAGAGAGAGGAAGGGGAGGAGCTCAGTGCACCATGGGAAATCCCCCCGATAGTCTAGGCCTATAGCAGCATAACTAAGGGATGGTTCAGGACTCACCTGATCCAGCCCTAACTATAAGCTTTATCAAAGAGGAATGTCTTAAGCCTACTCTTGAATGTGGTGAGGGTGTCTGCCTCCAGAACCACAACTGGAAGCTGGTTCCACAGGAGAGGAGCTTGGTAACTGAAGGCTCTGGCTCCTGTTCTACTTTTAGAGACTATAGGAACCACAAGTAGCCCAGCATTCAGAGAACGTAGTGTTCTAGAGGGGTAATAGGGTACTATGAGCTCTTTAAGATATGAAGGGGCCTGACCATGAAGAGCTTTATAGGTGAGGAGGAGGATTTTAAATTCTATTCTACATTTTACAGGGAGCCAATGCAGAGAAACTAGTACAGGAGAGATGTGATCTCTTTTTCTAGTTCCTGTCAGTACTCGTGCTGCAGCGTTCTGAATTAATTGGAGCGTTTTAATGGACTTATTGGGGCAACCTGATAATAAAGAGTTGCAGTAATCCAGCCTTGAAGTAAGAAATGCATGGATTAGTTTTTCTGCATCTGTCTGTGATAGTATGTGTCTAATTTTTCTAATATTACGTAAATGAAAGAAGGCAGTCCTACAGGTCTGCTTTATGTGGGAGTTAAATGACAAATCCTGATCAAAGATAACTCCAAGATTCCTGACAGTGGTGCTAGAGGCCAAGTTAATGCCATCTAGAGTAACTATATCTTTAGACAGTGAGTCTCTAAGGTTTTTGGGGCCAAGAACAAGAATTTCGTTTTTTTCTGAGTTTAACATCAGAAAATTGCAGTTCATCCAGGATTTTATGTCCTTAAGACATGTTTGTAATTTAGATAATTGATTAATTTCATTGGGCTTGATTGATAGATATAACTGCGTATCATCTGCATAACAGTGAAAGTTAATGGAGTGATTCCTAATAATGTTGCCTAAAGGGAGCATATATAAAGTAAATATTATTGGTCCAAGTACAGAACCTTGTGGAACTCCATGACTAACTGTAGTATTTATTGAAGATTCATCGTTAACATGTACAAACTGTGAACGATCTGATAAATATGACTTAAACCAGCTTAGTGCGGTTCCTTTAATGCCAATTTGATGCTCAAGTCTCTGTAAAAGAATATTATGGTCAATGGTGTCAAATGCAGCACTAAGATCTAATAATACAAGTACAGAGACAAGTCCATTGTCAGAAGCAGTCAGAAGGTCATTATTAACTTTAACCAGAGCTGTCTCTGTGCTGTGATGAACTCTAAATCCTGACTGAAAATCCTCAAATAAACTATTGTTATGTAGAAAGTCACACAACTCTTTGGCGACTACTTTCTCCAGAATCTTAGAGAGGAAGGGGAGGTTAGAAATCGGTCTATAGTTGGCTAAAACCCCTGGGTCAAGAGTGGACTTTTTAAGAAGGGGTTTAATTACAGCTACTTTAAAGGACTGTGGTACATATCCTGATAATAAAGAAAGATTAATCATATCCAGTAAAGAAGTGCCAATTAAGGGAACAACTTCTTTAAGCAGCCTAGTTGGGATCGGGTCTAATAATAGACAGGTTGATGGCTTCGATGAAGAAATGATTGAAGTTAACTGATGAAGATCGATAGCAGAAAAACAGTCTAAATATATATCTGAGTTTACATTGACAGAAGTCCCTGAACTTGGAGAGCCACTGATAACTGTTGATGGCAGTTGGTGATTAATTTTTTTTCTCTAATAGTATTATTATTATTGATCAGTGTATATTATTATTATTGATCAGAGTGTATATTATCATCATTATTGATCAGTGTATATTATTATTGATCAGTGTATTGATCAGTGTATATTATTATTGATCAGTGTATTGATCAGTGTATATTATTATTATTGATTACAGTGTATATTATTGATCAGTATATATTATTGATCAGTGTATATTATTATTGATCAGTGTATATTATTATTATTGATCACAGTGTATATTATCACCATTATTGATCAGTGTATATTATTACTATTTATCAGTGTGTATTATTATTGATCAGTGTATATTATTATTGATCAGTGTATATTATTATTAATCAGTTTATTATCATCATTATTGATCGCAGTGTAGTGACAGAGCTTCAGTCTCTGATCAACAGCATCGTCCATCAGAAGGCAGCAGACATCTTATAGATGAGAATAAACTCTGAATCTGTCAGAAAGAAGAATATTAAGTCGGATTGTTAAAATAATTAAAATACAGAATACGGACAGAGAATGTATCAATATATCAGGAACCATCTCTGATCAATATTTACAGGAAATAAACTTCCTGCAGTTATTGAGTTCACTTTTTGGGTTCATTGATCAGTTTATCAGCTGTTCTCTGCTGTTATTGATACTGATCAATATGAAATATACTAAACACAGAGTAAGTAAGTAAGTGACAGAAATGACAAACTGTGTGTTTATTAGTTCTGATAAATGTGTTTGCTCTGGCGCCACCTTTAGGACAAACTGACCATAAATCCAGGAGATAAGTCCTTTTAAAGTTTTTAATGGTTTTTCTTATACAATATTGTACATTTACTCATTTATACAAGAATTCACATATTAACAGCAGAGAGAATGAAGCAGCGCGAGGAGGCGACATGCTGTGAAATAACAAACTAATAAATAAATAAATAAAGGAGATTTCTGTTTGTCACAAACTCAAAGCCATAAAAAACTAAACAGAAAGTGACTTCACACACGTTAAAACAACAAAACTGAACTAAAGAAACTGATATATTAGCCTTCCATTCTTCATCAATATCCGAGACGTGTCTGATATGTTGTCAATCAATAAAACCCAACGACTCATATTCATATATCTAATATTCCTGTTTTCATTGATCGTTCCTTTTTGCAGGAGACACATCTAAACTGGGAATCTGTTGCCATGGAAATGCCTCAAAACGAAGTGAACATTAATAAGAAATTTCACACTAAAAGCAATCCGTATGAATAATAATAATAATAATAATAATAATCAATAATTCAAATCAAACCTCTTTATTTTAAATGTTTCTTTAATAATCACATGACTACATTACCCATGAGCCTCAGTGAACGGATCTCATCTTTTGCTTCAGTGAAGCTCTGTGATTGGCTGTTTGTTAGTGAAATGCACCCTGGGAGTTCATCACAAACTGTCACTGGACTGTCTGAATCAGAAACGTGGGCGGCAGCTCCTTTTTCCCATGATGCCGAGAGGAAACGGAGATTTTAATCTGATGGTTTTTGAATGAAAGTTAAAAAAAAAGTTCACAGATGTAAAACAGCTGGAGGTGAGCTGTCAATCAACCTGAGTGACAGCAGCAGGTGGGCGGGGCTTCACTTTGGATTTTTAAAGATTCACAAACAAAAAAAAGTCAGAAAATCTCCAAAAAACAAAATTTCAATCTGAAGAAAATGTAATTAAAAAACTCTAAAAAGAAACGTTTCCAACTTCCCGTCTGCGAGAGTGAGAACAGAGAGGATGGAGTTATTGCCTCTCTCTGATTGGTCAGGAGCCTCCAGGTCCTGAAAAATCCCTGAAAGCTGATCTGAGCTCAGCGCCGCACTGCAGGAAGCTGATTGGTTGAGAGGATGGACTCGTTATTGAAAGGGGCGAGGCAAAGAGCCTATCAGCAGCCGCGTTTCTGAGTGTGGTTGGAGCCAAACATCACAGGTGCTGCCAGTCGATGGCGACCAACGTCTGATTGGCCTCCTGAGCGTGGCCGATGACCTCAGCGATGCCGTGGTCGCGCCACAGACGCTCGATCTTCCTGTAACGCTCGGCACATAGGTGGAGAGGGTTACCCCGCCTGCAGACACACACAGGTAAAGAGAGAGAGACAGACAGGTAAAGAGAGAGAGACTGACAGAGACACAGAGAGTGAGACAGAGACAGACAGATACCCACTTGAGGCCCTGGTCAGTCTCTCCGTAGTCGTCCAGGTACGGAGGAGGATGGAAACAGCCCTTTGTCTTACCTGCAACAAACAACACCTGACTCTCTCTCACCCTGCACACACACACACACACACACACACACACACACACACACACACACACACACACATTAGCCTGTAATTAGCCAGTTAGCATGCTAACATTGGGACTACAGAAGGCAACGTGCTAACTACTGACGTGGTGAGTGTTTGGTGGGTTTACAGGTGGGCGTTGTACAGGTAAGCTTCCTGCAGAGAGCAACAGTACAACACAAACAGAAGAAGCCGCAATGAGAGAACAGGTGCGTTACCTGAGGAAGAGGCCGAGTCCGGCTCCACAGGTGAAGGTGTGGGCGGTGCAGGCTCCTACGTCCTCTCCGTCCACCTCCGTCTGACAGCAGTAACTCTGAGAGCAAAGCATGGAGCCGCACACCAGACACAGAGTGGGAGCACGAGACTTATCCCCTCCTGACCGAGGACACCTGCACAGGTAGAGACAGTGAGACAGTCAGTGAGTAAGACAGTGAGACACATTGTGTGTGTACATTGTGTGTACATTGTGTGTGTACACTGTGTGTGTACATTGTGTACATTGTGTACATTGTGTGTACTGACGTGAAGCTGGAGGCCTGATTGATCAGGACGCTGTAATCTTCTGGCAGATCGATCAATCGATTTGACTCTCTGGGGAACCTGACGATGACTCCGCCCCCCCGCAGCGTCTGACGCACACCTGGATGACAACACCACCTGTAACACACGCATACACACACAGCAGTGTGAGGTTGTATTTATCCAGATGTATGTTACCTGTGTGACTAGAGTTCATCACAGCACAGAGAGAGCTCTGGTTAAAGTTAATAATGACATTTTAATTGCTTCAGACAATGGACTTGTCTCTGTACTTGTATTTTTGGATCTTAGTGCTGCATTTGACACCACTGACCATAATATTCTTTTACAGAGACTTGAGCATCAAATTGGCATTAAAGGAACCGCACTAAGCTGGTTTAAGTCATACTTATCTGATCGTTCTCAGTTTGTACATGTTAACGATGAATCTTCAATAAATACTACAGTTAGTCATGGAGTTCCACAAGGTTCTGTACTTGGACCAATACTATTTACTTTATGCTCCCTTTAGGCAACATTATTAGGAATCACTCCATTAACTTTCACTGTTATGCAGATGATACGCAGTTATATTTATCGATCAAGCCCGATGAAATTAATCAATTATCTAAATCACAAACATGTCTTAAGGACATAAAATCCTGGACGAGCTGCAATTTTCTGATGTTAAACTCAGAAAAAAACGAAATTCTTGTACTTGGCCCCAAAAATCTTAGAGACTCACTGTCTAAAGATATAGTTACTCTAGATGGCATTATCTTGGCCTCTAGCACCACTGTCAGGAATCTTGGAGTTATCTTTGATCAGGATTTGTCATTTAACTCCCACATAAAGCAGACCTCTAGGACTGCCTTCTTTCATTTACGTAATATTACAAAAATTAGACACATACTATCACAGACAGATGCAGAAAAACTAATCCATGCATTTGTTACTTCAAGGCTGAATTTCTGCAACTCTTTATTATCAGGTTGCCCCATTAAGTCCATTAAAACGCTCCAATTAATTCAGAACGCTGCAGCACGAGTACTGACAGGAACTAGGAAAAGAGATTCAATTCAATTTTATTTGTATAGCGCCAATTCATAACAGAGGTTATCTCAGGACACTTTTCAAATAGGGCAGGTCTAGACCGAACTCTTTAAAACATTAATTACAGAGACCCAACAGTACCACCATGAGCAAGCACTTGGAGACAAGGGCAAGGAAAAACTGCCTGTTAAAAGGCAGAAACCTAGGACAGATCCTCCGGCTCTAGAGGCGAGAAAGCACAAGAACTCCGGGGAAGAAGTGAAGTTAGTAACATGCATTAATGGAACATGAATGAGTGCAGAAAGAGAGAGGAAGGAAGGAGCTCAGTGCACCATGGGAAATCCCCCGATAGTCTAGGCCTATAGCAGCATAACTAAGGGATGGTTCAGGACTCACCTGATCCAGCCCTAACTATAAGCTTTATCAAAGAGGAATGTCTTAAGCCTACTCTTGAATGTGGTGAGGGTGTCTGCCTCCAGAACCACAACTGGAAGCTGGTTCCACAGGAGAGGAGCTTGGTAACTGAAGGCTCTGGCTCCTGTTCTACTTTTAGAGACTATAGGAACCACAAGTAGCCCAGCATACAGAGAACGTAGTGTTCTAGTGGGGTAATAGGGTACTATGAGCTCTTAAGATATGAAGGGGCCTGACCATGAAGAGCTTTACAGGTGAGGAGGAGGATTTTAAATTCTATTCTACATTTTACAGGGAGCCAATGCAGAGAAGCTAGTACAGGAGAGATGTGATCTCTTTTTCTAGTTCCTGTCAGTACTCGTGCTGCAGCGTTCTGAATTAATTGGAGCGTTTTAATGGACTTATTGGGGCAACCTGATAATAAAGAGTTGCAGTAATCCAGCCTTGAAGTAACAAATGCATGGATTAGTTTTTCTGCATCTGTCTGTGATAGTATGTGTCTAATTTTTCTAATATTACGTAGATGAAAGAAGGCAGTCCTAGAGGTCTGCTAGAGATCACATCTCTCCTGTACTAGGTTCTCTGCATTGGCTCCCTGTAAAATTTAGAACAGAATTTAAAATCCTCCTCCTCACCTACAAAGCTCTTCATGGTCAGGCCCCTTCATATCTTAAAGAGCTCATAGTACCCTATTACCCCACTAGAACACTACATTCTCTGAATGCAGGGCTACCTGTGGTTCCTATAGTCTCTAAAAGTAGAACAGGAGCCAGAGCCTTCAGTTACCAAGCTCCTCTCCTGTGGAACCAGCTTCCAGTTGTGGTTCTGGAGGCATAGTTCAGGTGAGTCCTGAACCATCTCTTAGTTATGCTGCTATAGGCCTAGACTATTGGGGGATTTCCCATGGTGCACTGAGCTCCTCCCTTCCTCTCTCTTTCTGCACTCATTCATGTCCCATTAATGCATGTTACTAAGTTCACTTCTTCCCTGGAGTTCTTGTGCTTTCTCGTCTTGCAGGTTCTCATGGATCCTGGTGGAGCCTCCTGCCATGGTCCTGCTTGACTGCCATTGCTAATATCACTGATATTACTGTTGTTATTATTAGGGACCGAGCCAGCGACCGCTGGAGGTCCCTATTGTTTTTGCTCGATTTCTTCTTCTTACCTATTATTTTTAGCCCCCTTTGACTGGATTTTTGCCCCCCTGAATATATACAAAAACTCCGGCAAAACTCTTTGGCAAACTTGTCAGGCCTGGTGAAAATGGGGATATTATATGCGTCGCTTTTGGGTTGGCCAATAGGTGGCGCTACTATTGAGAAAAGTATTTTGACTTTTTTGTTGCTTAATAACTCCCACATCGTTTGTCGCACATTCAAAAACCTTGTATCCACGCGTTCAGTGAATGGAGCTGAATCTCCCCATATAGGCCCCGCCCACTTCCGCCTACAATTTTTTTTCATTAGAGGGCGAAATGTCCTTAAAGTACTTTTTCGTGTTCCTTCTACACGCTTTGTCCGATTCACACGAATTTTCTTCACCTAGCACCTGGGGACCTCCCTGGCAAAAAAAGTAATTTGAACATTTTTGAAATTTCAAAAAATAAGCATGCTATAAAATTCACACTTCCTGTACATTTTTCGTCAAAAAAAAAAGGAAGTGGACCATTTCTCCACATTGGTATGTCCGATTGACAGCAAGCTTGGGTCCATAGTTCCCCATGGCTCCCTCAGGCTCACTAATGAATGTGTCGACAATCCGCCACTAGGTGGCACTCTGGTGGCATGGTAAATCACTGTGAGGAGACCGTAATAGTTATGAATATGAAATGCACAGGTTACGTGTAGAGTGGTGCCTGTAGCTCACATACCAAAAATTGTATTAGTCGTGTTTGTAGAACCCCCTACAGGATTTTAAAAAAGCAGCCCCGGTGCCACGTTTCACCGATATGTATGAAACTCGGTAGGCACGTGCAACGTGCCTAGACGTACAAAAAAGCCCCTTGGACCCATACCCCAAACCCCACGGGAAGTCGGCCATTTTGATTTTCATTTTCACTTTCACTTTTCGCATTGTATTTGAACGAACTCCTCTTAGGGAATTTATCGGATCTGCTTCAAAATTGGTCAGTACAGTCAAAAAATGGTGCAGATTAAAAGTTGTGCTATTTGTGCATGTACATTAAAGGGCGTGTCATCAAAATCAGCCATTTTGAACTTCTTTGTCATTTTCTGTGATTTTTCGTGTTGTATTTGAATGAACTCCTCCTAGGGAATTTATCGGATCTAGTTCAAAATTGGTCAGTGCAGTCAAAAAACATTGCTGATTAAAAGTTGTTCTATTTGTGACTGTACGTTGAAGGGCGTGTCCATGGCTTTCCGTCAAAGTTGGCCATTTGGAATTCCGTGCTCATATTTGAGCCTTCGACCGCATATTTGGCGGCTGCAACAGGCTCGAAAAGTCAGGGAAAACTGCACCAAATTCAAACGTACCGAAAATACTGGTATGCAATTGTCAATGTGCACGGGCGCCGCCAAATGGCTAAGCCACGCCCCTCCGAATCAGCCCCAGAGACACGTAAGGCCAACATGTACGAAAATTGGTACGCATGTGTATCATGATAAAAGAAGCAGAAAAGTCTCTTGGACCCATACCTCAAACCCAACAGAAAGTCGGCCATTTTGGATTTTGTGGCATTTTTGGCGATTTGCACACGTTGTATTTGAACGAACGCCTAGGGAATTTATTGGACTGACTTCCGATTTGGACACAGCCATCTAAACACATTCACCATTAAAAGTTGTGCTATTTACGTTATTCTGTCGAACAGCGTCCCATGGCATCCAATTTCAAACCTTCGCCATGAAAGAAGGATTTGTCATAACTTCTGCGTACATGATCCGACTGCAACGAAACTTCACATGTTCGATAAGAGTCCCGCCCTGAACACGTCTATGTGATAATATTGAGAAATAGTGAGAGTGCCACCTAGTGGTAACAGGAAGTATCACGTTTTATACTTTCATGTTCTACTCCTAGCAGGATGATCACATCCAGCTGAAATTTACTTATAAAATGCATTGCACATTGTTGATGATATGTGTTGACTGTGGTGAGGGGGCGTGTCTGTGGCGTGGCGGGAAATTTTGATGTACCGCCACAAAGCACGAACTCGCTATAACTTGAGTGTACATTGTCCAATCGGCTCCAAACTTCACTTGTCTGATAAGAGTCCTGCCTTGAACATGCTTATGTGATAATATTCAGTAATAGTGAGAGCAACACCTAGTGGTGAAAGGAAATATATATTTTTTCTCCCAGCAGATTGCCCAGATCCAGCTGTAATTCTTTCAGCAGTCCCTTAGGACGATGACAAAGACATGTCATTAATCTTAAGAATTTTTGTTGAACCTTCTTGCCATGGCGACGTGGCGAAAATCAGCTTTTCTTTTAACATTTGAACACCTTTTGGGGGGATAAATATACCCGAACATTCATGAAATTTTGCACAAAATTCAATCGTGGCAAACACTAAGGTATTGTCTTGATCCCACGGATGGGCGTGGCATAATGGATTACACACCCCCCCCCCACAGAATCAGCCCCCAAGACACGCAAGACCGACATGTATGAAAATTGGTAGGCATGTGTATCATTATGCGACAAGCAAAAAAGCCTCTTGGACCCATAACCCAAACCAAACAGGACGTAGGCCATTTTGATTTTCATTTTTTCACGTTGTATTTGAACGAACTCGTTAAAATTGGCTTATCGGATCTGTCGCCCTGTACACGTCCTCATAACTTCAGCGTACGTGGTCCAAACTTCACGTTTGATAACAGTCCCGCCCTGAACACGTCTACATGACAATATACAGACATAGTGATAGCACCACCTACTGGCAACAGGAAGTAAGTGCTGCTTGGCGATTTTGAGCTGATTTACGTGAAATTTTCCTGTTGTGGTCCACATGTGTTACGACGGCACGCGACGCGGCACGCCCGAGTTGCGTGGAGTGCAAGGTCCGGCCCAACGCTGCTTGCAGCTTTAATTAATATTATTACTACAGTTACTATTATTAATTCATCAATTCATTCATTTATTTTATAGCGCCAATTCATAAAAGTTATCTCAGGACACTTTTCAAATAGAGCAGGTCTAG
This sequence comes from Dicentrarchus labrax, assembly GCF_905237075.1. Classification (NCBI taxonomy): domain Eukaryota; kingdom Metazoa; phylum Chordata; class Actinopteri; family Moronidae; genus Dicentrarchus; species Dicentrarchus labrax. Next base: position 108,936 of record NW_026136998.1, read on the forward strand.
ACCGAACTCTTTAACATTAATTACAGAGACCCAACAGTACCACCATGAGCAAGCACTTGGCGACAAGGGCAAGGAAAAACTGCCTGTTAAAAGGCAGAAACCTAGGACAGATCCTCCGGCTCTAGGTGGGTGGTCGTCTGTCTCGACCAGTTGGGGTGAGAGAGAGAGAGAGAGAGAGAGAGAGAGAGAGAGAGAGAGAGAGAGCGACGACAGACAGGTGCACGCAAAAAGTATTGGCAATGGCAGTCAGCAGGACCATGGCGAGGCTCCACCAGGATCCATGAGAACCTGCAGACAGAAAGCACAAGAACTCCGGGGAAGAAGTGGAGTTAGTAACATGCATTAAGGGACATGAATGAGTGCAAGAGAGAGGAAGAGAGTAGCTCAGTGCACCATGGGAAATCCCCCGATAGTCTGGCCTTAGCAGCAGGCCTATTGTCACTGCTCATTGTCCCCCATTGTTGCTGTTGTCGTCTTCATCATCTTCTTCATGTTCATCATCATCAGTCACTACTATTAGTGTAGTTGTTGTTTTTCTCTCTCTCTCTCTCTCTCCCTCCCTCCCTCCCTCCCTCCCCAACTGGTCGAGACAGACGACCACTCGCCTAGAGCCAAAGGATCTGCCCTAGGTTTCAGCCTCTTAACAGGCCTTTTTCCTTGCCCCCTGTCGCCAAGTGCTTGCTCATGGTGGTACTGTTGGGTCTCTGTAAATAATGTAATAAGGAGTTCGGTCTAGACCTGCTCTATTTGAAAAGTGTCCTGAGATAATTTCTGTAATGAATTGGCGCTATACAAATAAAATTGAATTGTATTGAAATTGAAATGTCTTTAATGTCCCCAAGAGGCAATTTGGTTCACAACAGGTAGCCAACACATACACATTCGCACAAAAACACATAAAAACATGAAATGATGAATAAATAAAAGCATAAATACACGTACACTATAAATATATATATAAAAAGATAAAAATTTTCTGTGACATGGATGGAAGATGACCTATAGTTTGTTGAGAAACCCAACAGCTGATGGTACAAATGATCTCAGGTATCTGTTAGACCTGGCACGTTTTCGGGAGGTATACCTCCTTCCTGATGGTAGCAGGCAAAGCTCAGAGTGTAGTGGGTGAGTGATGTTAGCCAAAATGGCCATTGCCCTCTGTGTGGCTCTGGCCTCATACACATACCCAGTGCTGTTGAGGTCAGTGCCAATTATTTTCTGACATATGTTTACAAATTTACCCAGTCTGCTTTTGTTGATTACAATCAAATTGCCAAAGCAGCAGATCATAGCAAAAGTTAAAATTGACTCAACAAAAGATGAATAAAAAGTCTTCAGAAGTGATCTGTCAACATTAAACCCCTTCAAATGTATTGTAGTGTGTGTGTGTGTGTGTGTGTGTGTGTTACCTGTGTATGAGAGGCTCCAGCAGTGTGTGTTGGCTCTGGTAGAGCTGCAGCAGGTTGGACGGCAGGCTGAGGTAGCTGCACAGCGCCTCCCATTGACCAGGACCTGCAACTACACACACAGTGACACACTGTCTGATGCTAACCTGCATATGTTGGACAATTAGCATCATTAGCATTAATAATCAGCTTTATGGACAATATCTCAGCAGCTGATTGGATGATTGGCTCATTGGTACAATATAGGAGGTTTTGGGGTTATTGAGGATGCTAGCTCCATTTCTGACATTTTAAAATACAAAATGGACATTTAAACCAGAAGTGGAAATATTTCAGCTCCCAGTGGCTGATTGTGACTCATTGTGAGGCTGTGATTGTGTTACTGTGTCTAGTTACCCAGCAGGTCAGCAGGTGGCGCTGTAGAGTTCAGGTAGTGGAAGAAGAGGGCAGCAGCTCGCAGGAATGGCAGGACGCCAGCTTTAACACAACGACACAGCTGCCACCCAGAGGACACCTCAGGTAGTACACTGAGACACACACACACACACACACACATAAATCAAGCTAAATTCTTTTTTATATTTATTTATTGTCCATTAGAACTTGTTTATTTATTTCCAAACAGTAAAACAATAGAAATTAATACACAATATATTGTATTCTTGACCGTAACATTAATTAATTAATTTTTTAATTTAATTAATTTAACTTTTATAATGGTTGTTTATTTATTCACTCATCTATTTAAATAATCATCAATAACCATCAATAATCATCACTAATCATCAATAAACATCAATCATTTGTATATTTGTATATTTTATGCACCAGGACACATTCCTCGTAGGTGTAAAAACCTACTTGGCAATACACCTAATTCTGATTCTGATAATCATCACTAACCATCACTAATCATCACTAACCATCAATAAACATTACATGGAACCAACTTACCTGCCCAGGTGGTTCCTCAGCGTGTTGTAGAGCTGACAGGTGAACTCCTCCTCCTCTGATCCCACACTGTCCTCATCCATACACACCTCCTCTACAGAGAGACAGGTAGACACATAGACAGGTAGATACATAGACAGAGACACAGACACAGACAGGTAGGGAAACAGACAGGCAGAGACACAGACAGACAGAGACAGACAGAAAGGGAAAGACTGGCAGAGACACAGACAGGTAGAGACACAGACAGGTAGGGAAAGAATGGCAGAGACACAGACAGGCAGAGACAGACAGGTAGAGACACAGACAGGAAGGGAAAGACTGGCAGAGACACAGACAGGCAGAGACAGACAGGTAGAGACACAGACAGGAAGGGAAAGACTGGCAGAGACACAGACAGGCAGAGACACAGACAGGAAGGGAAAGACTGGCAGAGACACAGACAGGCAGGGACAGACAGGTAGAGACACAGACAGGAAGGGAAAGACTGGCAGAGACACAGACACGTGTGTGTGTCTCTCTCTGTGTGTGTGTGTGTGTGTGTGTGTTACCTGTGGTGGAGGTGAGTAAGATCTGGACCAAGTGAGCCACAGTGATCAGGTGGAGGAGGTGGAGGTGAGCAGAGTCTACAACTCTCTGTCTTGATTGGTCCAGACTGTGAACTGAACTGTAGGACAACACACTGTACACCTGCAGAGAGGTACATTGGATTCACACTGGATTCACACTGACAGTAAACTGGATTCACACTGATAGTAAACTGGATTCACACTGATAGTACACTGGGTGTAAATGTGCAGTGATGAAACTCACCAGCAGGTGAAACATGTCAATGTCAAGGACACACGGAGTGTTTTCAACCTGAGAGTCTGGAACCAGAGCTAACACACACACACACACACACACACACACACACACACACACACACACACACACACACACACACACACACACACACACACACACACACACACACACACACACAAACTGTTAGTCACTCTGTGTGTATATATAGAGTGTGTGTGTATATAGTGTGTGTGTATATATATATATATATACATATATATAGTGTGTGTATAGTGTGTGTATGTGTATATATAGTGTGTGTGTATATAAAGTGTGTGTGTATATATATATATATATATAGTGTGTATATAGTTTGTATATATAGCGTGTGTATATATAGTTCATATATATATAGTGCGTGTATATAGTTTGTATATATAGTGTGTAAATAATGTGTGTGTATATATAATTCAATTCAATTTTATTTGTATAGCGCCAATTCATAACAGAAGTTATCTCAGGACACTTTTCAAATAGAGCAGGTCTAGACCGAACTCTTTATAACATTATTTACAGAGACCCAACAGTACCACCATGAGCAAGACCTTGGAGACAAGGGCAAGGAAACACTGCCTGTTAAAAGGCAGAAACCTAGGACAGATCCTTCGGTATGTTGTGTAATGTGTATATAATGTGTGTGTATATGTAGTGTGTATAAATAACGTGTATATATAGTTTGTATAGTGTGTGTATATAGTGTGTGTGTATATATAGTGTGTACCTGACAGCAGTCTGATGCAGTGTGTGTGAGCTGTGGCTGGTGGAGCTGCAGTCCAACAGGATGAACTGAACCTGGTCAGAGAGCTCAGACAGTCGTCCTGTAACACACACAGTCAGTTCAATCAAAAACTATCAGCTTATTAAAAAACGAATGAACAGTGATGTCATCCTGCTCCCTGCCCCAATTGGCCAATCAGAGGGTCTCTGTCTGTAGTGAGTTACCTGTCGGCAAGGTAAACTTCCAAACAACGGCTTTTCCTCGTCCATCAGGAGGCGCTCTGCAAACAAACACACTGTCAGAACGACCTTTGACCTCTCAGCTTTCTGTTTGTGACCTCTGAGGTGTGTGTGTGTGTGTGTGTGTGTGTGTGTGTGTGTGTGTGTGTGTGTGTGTGTGTGTGTGTGTGTGTGTATACCTATACTCTGGATGGTGTAGGCGCAGGTGGACCAGATCAGGACTTGGACTCTGGGGTCCTGCTCGTTGGGGTTCAGCTTCAGTCCCACCTTGTAGGTGGACATACTGAAGGTGGTGATCATCTCGCTGACGCTGCTTGAGAACGGGTTCCTGAGGGACACAGTGACATCATCCAGGTGAGTTCTCACAGGTGTATAGTGGTTCGCAAAGGATAACGAGCCCTCTGGTCTGGTCCACATTCAGGGACTACAGGTGGATCTAGACCAGACTGCTCTCTGGAGCTAAAAGCTAACAAGCTAATGTGTAGCAGGCTAATTAGCAGAGTGCAGCTGAGGCTGATGGGAAACTTGGTAGTATGGACACATTCAATATGTCTGCAGAATTAACATAATTATCAATATTAATTAACATGATCATTAAAATATATGATTGATATCACAATGGCCGACTGACTCACTGTGGAGTGAAATCAACTCTGAATCCTTCAGGAACAACAGGCTCCGCCCCCTCTGATACACCTGAAACACAACACACACACACACACACACACACTATGGACTACAGTAGTAGTACAGAAATATTTTACTGTACTTATATTACAGTAACATTAGTAGGATTAGGGTTAGTAGACTAAATGATTGACAGGTGACTGACCTTCAGACTGCTTTCTGTGGGCAACGTGCAGAGCTGCTATGTGCTGATTGGTTGTTTTAAGCCACGCCTCCAGACTGGGATGATCGACACTGAGTGAAAATGAGAGCGAAAGAGTGTATGTAGTACCTGAATGTGTGTACCTGTGGTCAGGTGACTGTACCTGTTGTCAGGTGAGTGTACCTGCGGTCAGATGACTGTGTACCTGTTGTCAGGTAAGTGTAGCTGTTGTCATGTGAGTACCTGTGGTCAGGTGAGTGTAGCTGCCGTCAGGTGAGTGTGTACCTGTGGTCAGGTGAGTGTGTGTGAGGCAACAGAGGGATCACAGTGTTGCTCAGACACTCGCAGAGCGGACACAGGAACTCGCCATTCTCCACATCGTAGCTGGTGTGACCTCGAAGACGCTGCTGACGTCTCTGCTCCTTCAACTGCACCGACTCAAAGTACCTGAACACATTAACTTTAGTTTGACATATATATATATACACTAGTGCTGTCAGTTTAACGCGTTAAAGCAAACCCATTTTAACGCCTAGCACACTTTATAGTTTTTTCACATGCTGTTGCAACAACTAGTAACGTTAGAAAAACTACAACACCACACTGGATCTAGCTAGACCGGAAACAGAACAACAGGCACGCCGCACACACTTGTTTAAGAGTAGTAGACGTTAGGTTTTGAGTGGATGGCGAGCGCAAGACGCCGAAATGGATGGATTCCTTGTTGTCTGAAAATGTCAACAGGCTTGTCTGTTTGAGTAACTGGCTCAAAGCAAAGAAGTAGTAGGCTTTCCTTTTATTGGTAACCGTTACTGTTCATTCTTTCTGAAATAAGAGGCTGGGTTGAGCCTCTGGTGAATAAAGAGCAGTAGCCTGACTGCTATGTTCAAAGCAAACTTGAGAAAAGTATTAAGCCATGGTTTAACTACACTATAGGCTGAGTCCTAGTTTACCTTACATGTGCACTTTGTAATTTTATTTTGTATCGCCCTGTTTTGATCCCTTAGAAAGGGCTGTTGAAGGGGCTGTTTGTGTGACAAAGTATTTGTTTCACCCTTTTATTGATGGACAGTGTTACATTGTGTGAGAGATTATTTGCTCCAAGTGAGAATGTTAATGTGAAATTGAACACTACAGTATATGCCAATGTTGTTTTCAATAAAAACAACATTTGCACAAAGCAAGCCGATCCACTTTTCCATGTTGAGAGAGCATTAAAATGAGAAAAAAATAATGGGACAAAAAGAAATCAAGGGACATTTAGAATAGATAAAAATGTGCGATTAATTGCGAGTTAACTATGACATTAATGCGATTAATCGCGATTAAATATTTTAATCGTTTGACAGCACTAATATGTGTAGCTAGTTAGCTAGTGTTTAGCTTAGCTAACATTAGCTAACTTAAGATGTGACTCTACATTTATGTCTTATCTTTGAACAATTTTCAAAATGTTGTTGTCTTTTCAACATAGATTAGCCTAGCATATATCATATCTAAGTATAAGAAAGGAGGAAGTTGCTCAACTGTTATTGGAGCAGAGGCCCAAAAGGGACAGAGCTCAAGGGTCAATTGTTAGTTATTAGAGATACCTGTTGTCATTATTGATAACTGATATTATTGATATAGGATAATGTGATTGGACGTGGCTGCGTTGTCTCACCTCTGCCAGCAGGTGGCGTGCATGATGTGTCCACAGCTGGCTGTGTGGATACCCAGAGACAGGTCGGGGTGCATGAACAGAGGGTCGTGATGCTCTATAAGACACATTAACACAAATGTCAGTCAAAACTCAACTCTGATTGGTTGCTGTCCTAAAGATGAGGCTCCACCCACCTGGGTCGGGCAGGTTACGGAGGCGGTTTTTAGATAAAACCGTTGACCTCTGGACAAATGCTGCCAGCACCATGGCTCTGCCGTGACCTCTGACCTCTTGCTCCTCTTGACAGAGGATGCAGGTCACCAGCTGGCGGTGTTTAGCTCCACCCATCCTCCTGGGACCGACACACACCTGAGAAACACCTGACTGCTCCAGACTGGGAGGACTAAGAGGAGAGAGAATATATTATATTACAGTGAAACCACAAATCATCTGTCTACACTTGTGTGTGTATACCTGTCTGTAAACACCTATGTGCAGGTGTGGACAGGTGTGGACAGGTGTACCTAGTGTCTGCAGGAGACCCTGAGGCCTCCAGGTCCTCCAGACTCTGCTGGAAAAGTTCTTTGTTCTCGTTGATGAAATGTTTCTGCATCTCAGACATCTGTGCCATGATCTTCTCCCTCCTTAGCCGAGCCATCTCCGCCTTCCTCTTCCTCTCCGCCTTGTCTCTGTCTCGCACCATCTGCAAGGGGATCAATTATCAATCAATTAATTAATTAATTAAATCAATTAACTCTTGTAGAACTTTATATATTCTATTCTATAGTGATGGGGAATGTGAACTGTCTGACCATCAAGGCGGACGAGCTGGCTGCCCTTGTGAGGACAGACAGGATGTTCAGGGAGTGCAGTTTATTTGCCTCTCTGAAACCTGGCTAACTCAGAACACCCTGGACGCTAATGTGGATCTACCTGGATTCACTACAGTGAGAGCAGACAGGGACTGTGGACGCAGCAGCAAAAGCAAAGGAGGGGGACTCGTACTGTTTATCAACAACAGATGGTGCAACCAGGGGCATGTTACGGTGAAGGAGATTGTGTGCAACAGAGACATCGAGTTCGAAAATCTAATCGAATCGTGACTTTAAAATCGAAATTTAAATGGAATCGAGGATTTGGAAAATTGTGACACCCCTAATACTGCTGCAGATGTTTTACCAGTCTGTGGTGGCCAGCGTCCTCTTTTATGCTGTGGTTTGCTGGGGAGGAAGCAGCAAGAATAGAGACGCCGCTCGACTGGACAGACTGGTGAGGAGAGCTGGCTCAGTGGTAGGCACAGAGCTGGACTCTATGGTGACAGTGGCAGAGAGAAGGACCCTGGACAATCACCCACCACCCTCTGCACAACACCATCACCAGGCAGAGGAGTGTGTTCAGTGGCAGACTGCTGTCCCAATCCAGCTCCACCAACAGACTCAAAAACTCTTTCGTCCCCCTTGCCATCAGACTGTACAACAGCTCTCAGACAATGGACAATTTCCTCCTCCATTTGCAATGTTTTCCTGGACACTTTCATTCACTGTCATTTCTGACTCCATCTGCACTACCTCTGCTAAATGCTGACTTTCATTCATTGGTCGACAGCCTAATTTTGATTGCACATAGTTTACATTTATCCCTATTTGCAGTTCTATTTTATATTTTTATAAAAACTATTTTATTTATACTTTTTGTATAGTTTTCTATTTGTATAGATATAGGTTAATATTTGGACAGTGACACAGTTTTGTTGTGATTTGGGCTCTGCATGCCACCCCATTGGATTTGAAATTAAACAACTGAGATGCAATTGAAGTGCAGACTTTCAGGTTTAATTCAAGGGGTTGAACAAAAATATCCTATCAAACGTTTAGAAATTGCAACCATTTTTAAACAAAGTCTCCTCATTTCAAGGGCTCAAAAATAATTGGACAAATTAACATTACCATAAATAGAATTTTTCAGTATTTTTTGTTCTAGAACTGGGCTGGCTCCTTTAGATGTTTTTTGGCAAAGTCTAATCGGGCCTTTCTATTTTTGAGGCTGATTAATGGTTTGCACCCCTGTATTTGCTCTCATGAAGTCTTCTCTTTATGGTAGACTTAGATACTGATACACCTACTTCCAGGAGAGTGTTCTTCACTTGGGTGGATGTTGTGAAGGGGTTTTTCTTCATCATAGAAAGGATCCTGTGATCATCCACCACTGTTGTTTTCCGCTCTTTTTTTCTCAGGATGTACCAAACTGTTCATGTGGCCACTCCTAACATTTCTGGTATCTCTCTAATGGATTTCTTCTTTTTTTGCAGCCTAAGGATGGTCTGTTTCACTTCCATTGAGAGCTCCTTTGACCGCATGTTGAGGGTTCACAGCAACAGCTTCCAAATGCAAATGCCACACCTGGAATCAACTCCAGACCTTTTACCTGCTTAATTGATGATGGGTTAACGAGGGACTAGCCCATGCAGCCCATGAAATAGCTTTTGAGTTAATTGTCCAATTACCTTTGGTCCCTTGAAAAAGAGGCGGCTACATATTAAAGAACTGTAATTCCTAAACCCTTCCTCCAGTCTGGATGTGAATACCCTCAAATTAAAGCGGAGAGTCTGCACTTTAACCCATATTGATTATATAACTGTATCTTGAATATGTTTTGGTAAACAGCTAAAATAACAGAACTTGTGTCAGTGTCCAAATATATATGGACCTAACTGTATGTCTAATGTATGTTTGTATGCTGCTGCTGGATGCTTGAATTTCCCTCGGGATAAATAAAGTATCTATCTATCGATCGATCTATCCATCCATTCAATATTGAATAATCAATCTCGTTCTGATTATTTTGATTGATCTCATATTGATTGTGCTGTACCTCCTCTGGTCCTTGTCCCTGGCTGATGGTGACGGAGGAAGAGGAGGATGTTCGTTCTCTCATTGTTTTGATGTTAGCAACCATCTGCACAAAAAAACAAACAAACAAAGAACAATAAACAAACATGCAGAGGATGTGGTCCCAGGATGGAGCCCTGTGGGACGCCCCGAGAACCTGATCTGCTGCATGAAACTAAAACTGACAAAAAAAATACTTGACAAACCTTTTAACAACAAAGACAAATTCATGCTTTATTATTTACACTGCGTTCAGTAATAATTATGATTTTCAGTGTTTACAGTATATATTCATATTTACACTGTTTACAGTGTATACTAATATTTACACTGTTTACAGTATACATTAATATTTACACTGTTTACATGTGACATCAACGTGTACCTTGAGTATCCAGGTGATCATGTCTTTGTGGACTTCCAGGTGAGGAGCATTCTGCAGACTCTCCAACAGAGCAAGAACACTTCCTGAAGTACTGGGAGCTTCACCTGGACCTGAACACAGGTAAATTACACAGACAGTCAGTAAGTTGATGTTCTGTGTTCCTGCATTGTATTTACAGTCAATATTTCCCCACTGTGAACCACAACTGTTTCCTGTTAGAAATGTTCAGTCTGGGTCTCCAGCAGTTACAGGGACTGATGCTAACCTGCATATGTTGGACAATTAGCATCATTCGCATTAATAATCAGCTATATGGACAATATCTCAAGCAGCTGATTGGCTGATTGGGACAATATAGGAGGTTTTGGGGTTATTGAGGACACTGAATCCATTTCTGACATTTTAAAATACAAAATTGACATTTAAACCAGAAGTGGAAATATTTCAGCTCCAAGTGGCTGATTGTGACTCATTGTGAGGCTGTTATTACCACCAACAGTTACTCTACTATTACTCTGCTATTACTATGCTATTACTCTACTATTGGTCCGCTATTACTCTGCTATAACTCTGCTATTACTCTACTGTAATGACCCCTCTGGCCATCAGTGATCTTACTGTGTACTTTGTACTGTGTGTATTGTGTACTGTGTGTACTTTGTAGTGTGTGTACTGTGTGTACTTTGTACTGTGTGTACTGTGTATACTTTGTGTACTGTGTATACTTTGTGTACTGTGTGTACTTCTTGTGTGTACTGTGTGTACTTTGTGTACTTTGTACTGTGTGTACTGACGAGAGATCTTGCAGGTGTAGTTAAAGGTGACATCATCGTCTCCACTGCTGTTCTCCAGCTGCTGCTGCTCCTCCAGCAGAGCCACGCCCACCAGGTGGAGCACCTGTACAGACAGTACACAGTGAGTACACACAGTAAAAAGTACAAACAGTACACACAGTGAGTACACACAGGTAACAGAGAACCAGAACCAGGGATGGGGGTCTTACCCTCTGCAGCATGGACTCAGTCCAGCCCCCCCCGCTGGGCTCCACCGCCCACTGCAGCACAGCGCCCTCTACAGCCAGCAGCACGTCACACTGCAGCAGGTTGACCAGGCTGGCAAACAGGGGACAGAGGAGGGGTGGGAGGGGGGGAGGCAGGGCTGCTCCCACGTGTGCGCACACACACACACACACACACACACACACACACACACACACACACACACACACACACACACACACACACACACACACACACACACACACACACACACACACATTAACAAAATCAGTGAGATCAATCAATGAAATCAATCAATGAGATCAATCAGTGAGGTTGTTTACCTGTGTCCTCTCCATTCTGTCTCCTCAGCTTCCTCTGAGCCTCCTCAGCCTGCAGCACATCACACAGTTACCATGACAACACATTAACCACAACCTGCTAAACAACCAGATCAATAACCTGCTCAACAACCTGATCAACAACCTGATCAGCAGTCTGTACCTTGGACTGATCGGCTCTGCTGTAGTGATGGAAGTACAGATTGAAGTACTTGTACCACTCAGGACGCAGTTCATACAGACCCCGACCCGTCACACCTGGTTTCCTGTAAACGCAGTACAAAGACAGTCAGTGCTACAGTCAGTGCTACAGACTGAAGTATACTGTCAGTACTACAGTCAGTGCTAGTCAGTGCTAGACTCTGTACTACAGTCAGTGCTAGAGTCTGTACTACAGTCAGTGCTGGAGTCAGTAGACTGACTTGAATGAAGCGACGCTGTCGATGACTCTCTCCAGACCCGTCTCTTTGTTCCCCTGAAGAGAAAAAACAGACAGGTAAACAGAGAGGTAGACAAACAGACAGGTAGACAGACAGGTAAACAGACAGACAGAGGTGTCTCACATTCTCTGGCAGGGCTTTTACCAGCTCGCTGTGAGCCATTGGTCTGATTGACAGCTGGTGGATGATTTCTCTTCTGACCTCATCAAATGGCTCCACCTGACCGACACCTGATACGTACCGCTCACCTGTGCACACGCACACGCACACACACACACACACACACACACACACACACACACACACACACACACACACACACACACAGGACAGTTCATCAGCCAGATCCTGGCAGCTCTGTGAGCTAACTGCTAACACCAGCATGCTAAGGCAGGGCTCCTGACTAACTTTTTGCATTGGTTGCACTGGTGTGCCTAACTTTTTTTCCTTTTTTTTTTTTTTTAGGTGCACCAGCACAAAATGTAGGGGCGCCCAAATTTTTCATTGCGTCACCTTTAACGCCATAAGGTCACCTTTTTATCGCTCTCCATAACTTTCATATAATGTGAATGATTTTTAAACAAGAATAAGGTATAAAGAAATGCTTGTCTTTATTTGAAGCACAATTATATATAAAAAGAAAAATAAAGTGTTTAAAGTGCTTCACTGAACTGAAGTTGAACATTTCAAACTAAAACACTAAGCAAAATAAAACATTTCCAATTAAAAGAGGGCCTGATTACTACTACCTGCCCCTGAAATGCAGCTGGGAGAGGGGCCACTTTCTCTACACACTTGTCACGGCATATCGTGTGTTTTTAGACATGTTATGTTTTTTTAAAGTTTCGATATGAAACGTTGTTGACCCGCTCACGAATGCACTATTTCCGGCCATATTCTGACCGCACTCCTGACAGTACACGCAGTGCATTGCGTTACGTCCTTTGTTGAACCTCAGCCAGGGAACTTGTTTCAGCCAGTCCTGTCTGAAGGAATATATTTTGACCTTTTTAATTTGGGTCTCGGAGCCGGGCTCTATCTCAGACTCGGTTGTCTCCTCTTCTGGTTCCGAGTCTGATGCTGTCGCTGAAGGACCGGGGCTCGGCAATTTTTAAACACACGCAACTTAGCGCGATGAACAGGACCACAGCCAATCAGAGGCAAAGACCCGCCCGAGCTCTGTCTCTTATTGGTTTAGAACACGATTTAATTTAATTATTTAAAGAAATAAAAACAAGAGGAGTTCAACATAAAAATCTAATAAAAATTAAAACCAACTCCTCAGTAGCACAAAATAAGAGAATGAAATGTGGGCTGTTAAATATCAGGTCACTGTCCTCTAAAGCTGTTTTAGTGAATGAATTAATATCAGATTATGATATTGATTTACTTTGTCTTACTGAGACCTGGTTGTCCCACGAGGAGTATGTTAGCCTAAATGAATCCACCCCCCCCAGTCATATTAATACTCACATTCCTCGAGGCACTGGCCGAGGAGGTGGAGTAGCAGCCATATATGATTCGAGCGTTTTAATGGACCCTAAACCTAAACTTAATTATAATTCATTTGAAAGCCTTGTTCTTAGTCTTTCTCACCCAAACTGGAAAACACTGCAGCCAGTTCTATTTGTTATAGTGTACCGTGCTCCTGGACCGTACTCTGACTTTATATCTGAATTCTCGGAGTTTCTATCAAGTTTAGTCCTTAAATCAGATAAGGTAATTATTGTAGGTGATTATAATATTCATGTGGATGTTAACAATGACAGCCTTAGTAATGCATTTATATCATTAATAGACTCAATTGGCTTCTGTCAGAGTGTAAATAAACCAACTCATTGTTTTAATCACACTCTTGAACTTGTTTTATCATATGGCATTGATATTGAACATTTAATAGTCTTCCCACATAATCCTTTCCTATCTGACCATTATTTAATAACTTTTGAATTCATACTATTAGATTATAAGCCATTAGGCAAAACTTCCTACAGCAGATGTCTATCTGACAGTGCTGTAGCTAAATTTAAGGAGGAGATTCCTTCAGTGTTTAATTCAATGCCATGTCTGAATTTAACAGAGTCCTATAACGACTTTAGTCTCCCTCTGAAATTGATAATCTTGTCGATAGTGCTACAGGTTCACTACGATCAACATTAGACTCTATCGCTCCTATAAAAAGGAAATTATTAAAACATAGGAGACTAGCACCTTGGTATAACCACCAAACCCGCCAGTTAAAACAAATAGCTAGAAAATCTGAAAGGAAATGGCGCTCTTCCAAATTATCAGAATATCGCTCAATTTGGCAAGATAATCTTAAAACCTATAGAAAGGCCCTCCGTAATGCCAGAGGAGCCTATTATTCAGCACTAATAGAAGAAAATAAGAACAACCTTAGGTTCCTCTTCAGCACTGTAGCCAGGCTGACAGATAGCCACAGCTCTATCGAGCCACATATCCCCATAAACTTAAGTAGCAATGACTTCATGAGCTTCTTCTATAATAAAATTATTACTATTAGAGAAAAAATTAATCACCAACTGCCATCAACAGTTATCAGTGGCTCTCCAAGTTCAGGGACTTCTGTCAATGTAAACTTAGATATATATTTAGACTGTTTTTCTGCTATCGATCTTCATCAGTTAACTTCAATCATTTCTTCATCGAAGCCATCAACCTGTCTATTAGACCCGATCCCAACTAGGCTGCTTAAAGAAGTTGTTCCCTTAATTGGCACTTCTTTACTGGATATGATTAATCTTTCTTTATTATCAGGATATGTACCACAGTCCTTTAAAGTAGCTGTAATTAAACCCATTCTTAAAAAGTCCACTCTTGACCCAGGGGTTTTAGCCAACTATAGACCGATTTCTAACCTCCCCTTCCTCTCTAAGATTCTGGAGAAAGTAGTCGCCAAAGAGTTGTGTGAATTTCTACATAACAATAGTTTATTTGAGGATTTTCAGTCAGGATTTAGAGTTCATCATAGCACAGAGACAGCTCTGGTTAAAGTTAATAATGACCTTCTGACTGCTTCTGACAATGGACTTGTCTCTGTACTTGTATTATTAGATCTTAGTGCTGCATTTGACACCATTGACCATGATATTCTTTTACAGAGACTTGAGCATCAAATTGGCATTAAAGGAACTGCCCTAAGCTGGTTTAAGTCATACTTATCAGATCGTTCTCAGTTTGTACATGTTAACGATGAATCCTCCATAAATACTAAAGTTAGTCATGGAGTTCCACAAGGTTCTGTACTTGGACCAATACTATTTACTTTATATATGCTCCCTTTAGGCAACATTATTAGGAATCACTCCATTAACTTTCACTGTTATGCAGATGATACGCAGTTATATCTATCAATCAAACCCAATGAAATTAATCAATTATCTAAATTACAAACATGTCTTAAGGACATAAAATCCTGGATGACCTGCAATTTTCTGATGTTAAACTCAGAAAAAAACGAAATTCTTGTTCTTGGCCCCAAAAATCTTAGAGACTCATTGTCTAAAGATATAGTCACTCTAGATGGCATTAACTTGGCCTCTAGCACCACTGTCAGGAATCTTGGAGTTATCTTTGATCAGGATTTGTCATTTAACTCCCACATAAAGCAGACCTCTAGGACCGCCTTCTTTCATTTACAAATTTCTACTCTACCTCCCCCTGAACCCTTCCCCTGCCTCCTTTTCCAAAACCCTTAAATCCCCCCCAAACCCCCCCCCCCCGGCCCCCCCCCACCCCCCCCCCACCCCCCCCCCCACACAAACCCACCCCTTTTCAAAACCCCATTAAAAAAAAAAACCCATATTCCCCCCCCCCACCCCCCCCAAAAAAAACAAAACCCCCCCCCCCCACAAAACACCCCCCCCCCCCCCCCCCCCCCCCCCCCCACCCCCCCTCCCCCCCATAAAAAAAAAAAAAAAAAAAACACCCTTATAAAAAAACCCCCCCCCCCCCCCCCCCCCCCCCCCCCCTCCCCCCCCCCCCCCCCCCCCCCCCCCCCCCCAAAAAACCCCCCAAAAAAAAAAAAAAAAAAAAAAAAAAAAACAACCCCCCCCCCCCCCCCCCCCCCCCCCCCCCCCCCACCCCCCCCCCCCCCCCCCCCCCCCCCCCCCCCCCCCCCCCCCCCTCCCCTCCCCCCCCCCCCAAAAACCCCCCCCAAAACACCCCCCCTCCCCCCCCCCCCCCCCCCCCCCCCCCCCCCCCCCCCCCCCCCCCCCCCCCCCCCCTCTAACAAAACCCCCCAACCCCCCCCCCCCCCCCCCCCCCCCCCCCACCCCCCCACAAACCCCCCCCTATACCCCCCCCCCCCCCTCCCTCCCCCCCCTAATATTAGAAAAATTAGACACATACTATCACAGACAGATGCAGAAAAACTAATCCATGCATTTGTTACTTCAAGGCTGGATTACTGCAACTCTTTATTATCAGGTTGCCCCAATAAGTCCATTAAAACGCTCCAATTAATTCAGAACGCTGCAGCACGAGTACTGACAGGAACTAGAAAAAGAGATCACATCTCTCCTGTACTAGCTACTCTGCATTGGCTCCCTGTAAAATGTAGAATTGAATTTAAAATCCTCCTCCTCACCTATAAAGCTCTTCATGGTCAGGCCCCTTCATATCTTAAAGAGCTCATAGTACCCTATTACCCCACTAGAACACTACGTTCTCTGAATGCTGGGCTACTTGTGGTTCCTATAGTCTCTAAAAGTAGAACAGGAGCCAGAGCCTTCAGTTACAAAGCTCCTCTCCTGTGGAACCAGCTTCCAGTTGTGGTTCGTGAGGCAGACACCCTCACCACATTCAAGAGTAGGCTTAAGACATTCCTCTTTGATAAAGCTTATAGTTAGGGCTGGATCAGGTGAGTCCTGAACCATCCCTTAGTTATGCTGCTATAGGCCTAGACTATCGGGAGATTTCCCATGGTGCACTGAGCTACTCTCTTCCTCTCTCTTTCTGCACTCATTCATGTCCCATTAATGCATGTTACTAACTCCACTTCTTCCCCGGAGTTCTTGTGCTTTCTCGTCTCGCAGGTTCTCATGGATCCTGGTGGAGCCTCCTGCCATGGTCCTGCTTGACTGCCATTGCCAATACTGTTGTTGCTGTGCACCTGTCTGTCTGTCTGTCGCTCTCTCTCTCTCTCTCTCTCTCTCTCTCTCTCTCTCTCTCTCACCCCAACTGGTCGAGACAGACGACCACCCACCTAGAGCCGGAGGATCTGTCCTAGGTTTCTGCCTTTTAACAGGCAGTTTTTCCTTGCCCTTGTCGCCAAGTGCTTGCTCATGGTGGTACTGTTGGGTCTCTGTAATTAATGTTAAAGAGTTCGGTCTAGACCTGCTCTATTTGAAAAGTGTCCTGAGATAACTTCTGTTATGAATTGGCGCTATACAAATAAAATTGAATTGAATTGAATTGAATTGAATTGAATTGATATGATCCTACCATGAGTGTGTGAGTTCGGTCACAGGAGAACACAGAGAGATGATGCGCTTGCAAAATAAATTTATGTTTTCACTCGGGCAGCGTCAGGTGCACCAGTGCGACCTAGAAAAATTATTAGTCGCACTCTTAAAAATTTTGGTCGCATGTGCGACCAAATTGCTCGCACTCTGGAGCCCTGTAAGGCGCTAATGTGTAACAGGTATCATGTAATCAGTAAACACAGCTGCTGTCATCAGTACTCTGCCAGATCATTAAAGTTGTTACATACAACTGCAGATATTTTGCAATGTGCTGTCCAAGACGTTTGTGTTGCCATGGAAACACATTTTAAACTTTTCTTTTAAATAAAGTTGAAGCAGCACAGACAGACTCACCGACAACCATGATGATGAGGTGAAGCATCTCTTCGATCAGAGTGTTGTTCTGCTGGATCACATCCTGTCACACACAGATAGCACAGACAGTGGAAGGTCAGTAGTGTCAGTACTGACCTTGTTAGCCTCTCTGTATCTCTTCCTGCAGTCTGTTACAGTCAGTAGTGTCAGTACTGACCTTGTTAGCCTCTCTGTATCTTTTCCTGCAGTCTACAGAGCTGAAAATGTGAAACAGTTCGAATCGACTCAGAACAATCATCAGGAAGTGGTTTGGATCCATCATGGATGCCCCCGCCTGCGTGGAAACAGAACCAGAAAAAGAACCAGTAGAGTCAGTAGTTCCAGTAGAGTCAGTAGGTGTCAGTAGAGTCAGTAGGGGTTAGTAGTTCCAGTAGAGTCAATAGAGTCAGTAGGTGTCAGTAGTCCCAGCAAAGTCAGTAGGGGCCGGTAGTTCCAGTAAAGTCAGTAGGGGCCAGTAGTTCCAGTGAAGTCAGTAGGTGTCAGTAGTCCCAGCAGAGTCAGTAGGAGTCAGTAAGGGTCACTAGTTCCAGTAGTTCCAGTAGAGTCAGTAGGAGTCAGTAAGGGTCACTAGTTCCAGTAGTTCCAGTAGAGTCAGTAGGAGTCAGTAAGGGTCACTAGTTCCAGTAGAGTCAGTAGGAGTCAGTAAGGGTCACTAGTTCCAGTAGTTCCAGTAGAGTCAGTAGGGGCCAGTAGAGTCAGTAGGTGTCAGTAGTCCCAGTAGAGTCATTAGAGTCAGTAGTCCCAGTAGAGTCATTAGAGTCAGTAGTTCCAGTAGAGTCAGTAGTTCCAGTAGTTTATACCTGCAGCATGATGATGTCTTTGTCGAACATCTCCACTCTGCATTTCACGTTGTGATAATAATAAATCTGAAACATAGAAAGTGATTATGTCACACACGCAGAGTAATGAGTTCACATGATCATTCACTGTTAGAAAACTTTATTTATAAAAACTGAGCTAACCGGTCTATAGCTACAGACTTAAATCAACACACTTGCTGACAGACCAGAATAAAGTTTATATTTTTATAGCTTTGACTGCTTTATAATAATAATTATCACTATATACAATCTGCTACATCAGGTATCCACTCACCTGGTTGATCAGCGAGAAGCCGTTCCTCCTCCACATCCCAGCATGCACCTGGGCACACAGCACCAGGCAGCGGAGGGGGAGCTCGATCAGGAGGGGGGGGCTGAGTTCACCCTGAAAACACACACACACACACCACAAGTTTACACTGGTGTATTGTCACACTCTTGACCTTGTTCTATCATATGGCATTGATATTGAACATTTAATAGTCTTCCCACATAATCCTTTCCTATCTGACCATTATTTACTAACTTTTGAATTCATACTATTAGATTATAAGCCATTAGGCAAAACTTCCTACAGCAGATGTCTATCTGACAGTGCTGTAGCTAAAACAGAAGAAAATAAGAATAACCCTAGGTTCCTCTTCAGCACTGTAGCCAGGCTGACAGAGAGCCACATATCCCCATAAACTTAAGTAGCAATGACTTCATGAGCTTCTTCTATAATAAAATTATTACTATTAGAGAGAAAATAAATCACCAACTGCCATCAACAGTTATCAGTGGCTCTCCAAGTTCAGGGACTTTAACTAATGTAAACTCAGATATATATTTAGACTGTTTTTCTGCTATCGATCTTCATCAGTTAATTTCAATCATTTCTACATAGAAGCCATCAACCTGTCTATTAGACCCGATCCCAACTAGGCTGCTTAAAGAAGTCGTACCCTTAATTGGCACTTCTTTACTGGATATGATTAATCTTTCTGTGTTATCAGGATATGTGTGAATGTGTATGATGTGTGAATGTGTATGAATGTTAGTTTCTGTTCGATGGACTTTGCCATCACTGAGTGAATGTGTGTGAAAGGGTGAATGTGGCAAGTAGTGTAAAAGCTCTTTGAGTGGTCGGAAGACTAGAGAGGCGCTATACAGGTAAGGGTCCATTTACCATTTACCATGTACCACAGTCCTTTAAAGTAGCTGTAATTAAACCCCTTCTTAAAAAGCCCACTCTTGACCCAGGGGTTTTAGCCAATCATAAGCGGATTTCTAACCTCTCCTTCCTCTCTAAGATTCTGGAGAAAGTAGTCGCCAAAGAGTTGTGTGACTTTCTACATAACAATAGTTTATTTGAGGATTTTCAGTCAGGATTTAGAGTTCATCATAGCACAGAGACAGCTCTGGTTAAAGTTAATAATGACCTTCTGATTGCTTCTGACAATGGACTTGTCTCTGTACTTGTATTATTAGATCTTAG
The DNA here is from genome assembly GCF_905237075.1 of Dicentrarchus labrax. Classification (NCBI taxonomy): domain Eukaryota; kingdom Metazoa; phylum Chordata; class Actinopteri; family Moronidae; genus Dicentrarchus; species Dicentrarchus labrax. The sequence continues at coordinate 128,778 of NW_026136998.1, forward strand.
TGCTGCATTTGACACCACTGACCATGATATTCTTTTACAGAGACTTGAGCATCAAATTGGCATTAAAAGAACCGCACTAAGCTGGTTTAAGTCATATTTATCAGATCGCTCGCAGTTTGTACATGTTAACGATGAATCTTCAATAAATACTACAGTTAGTCATGGAGTTCCACAAGGTTCTGTACTTGATAGATGCAGAAAAACTAATCCATGCATTTGTTACTTCTAGGCTGGATTACTGCAACTCTTTATTATCAGGTTGCCCCAATAAGTCCATTTAAACGCTCCAATTAATTCAGAACACTGCAGCACGAGTACTGACAGGAACTAGAAAAAGAGATCACATCTCTCCTGTACTAGCTTCTCTGCACTGGCTCCCTGTAAAATGTAGAATAGAATTTAAAATCCTCCTCCTCACCTATAAAGCTCTTCATGGTCAGGTCCCTTCATATCTTAAAGAGCTCATAGTACCCTATTACCCCTCTAGAACACTACGTTCTCTGAATGCTGGGCTACTTGTGGTTCCTATAGTCTCTAAAAGTAGAACAGGAGCCAGAGCCTTCAGTTACCAAGCTCCTCTCCTGTGGAACCAGCTTCCAGTTGTGATTCGGGAGGCAGACACCCTCACCACATTCAAGAGTAAGCTTAAGACAGTCCTATTTGATAAAGCTTATAGTTAGGGCTGGATCAGGTGAGTCCTGAACCATCCCTTAATTATGCTGCTATAGGCCTAGACTATCGGGGGATTTTCCATGGTGCACTGAGCTCCTCTCTTCCTCTCTCTCTCTTTCTGCACTCATTCATGTCCCATTAATGCAAGTTACTAACTTCACTTCTTCCCCGGAGTTCTTGAGCTTTCTCGTCTCGCAGGTTCTCATGGACCCTGGTGGAGCCTCCTGCCATGGTCCTGCTTGACTGTCATTGCCAATATCACTGATATTAGTGTTGCTATTATTATTAGGGACCTCGCAAGCGACCGCTGGAGGTCCCTATTGTATTTGCAATGTTTCTTCTTCTTCTTACCTATTATTTTTAGCCCCCATTGACTGCATTTTTGCCCCCCTAAACATATACGAAAAGTCAATTTTATTTGGCAAAGTGATCAGGCCTGGTGAAAATGGGGATATTACATGTTTCGCTTTCGGGTCTGCCACTAGGTGGCGCTACTATCATAAAAAATGCGTTTAGGCTAATAACTTCGGCATAGTTTGTCGGACATTCAAAAAACTTACATCCACGTGTTCGGTGAATGGAGCTGAATCTCCCCATATAAGCCCCGCCCACTTCCGCCTAGAATTTTTTTTTTCTAGAGCGCAAAATGTCCATAAACTACTTTTAAGTGTTCCTCCTACATGCTTTTTCCGATTTGCACGAAATTTTCCCCTACTACCTGGGGACTGCCCTGGCAAAAAGGCTAATTTGAACATTTTTGAAATTTAAAAAAATAAGCACGCTATAAAATTCCAACTTCCTGTAGATTTTTCGTCAAAAAAGGAAGTGGACCATTTCTCCACATTGGTATGTCCGATTGACACCAAACTTGGGTCCATAGTTCCACATGTCTTCCTTAAGCATCGTGCTCAATTTCAGGCCATTTCCACTAGGTGGCGCTCTTTAAAATTAAGAAGTTTATATCTCTACAACGGTATATGTGATTAAGATGAAACTTGGTATGATGCTTCCCCCTGGCTCCCTGAGGCTCCCTTAAAAAGGAAAAACAAAATACGCCACTAGGTGGCGCTCTTTTGGCATGGTAAATCACTGTGCGAATACCATAATAGTTATTAATATGAAATTCACAGGGCACGTGTAGAGTAGTGCCTGAAGCTCACATACCAAATATCGTGTTCGTCATGTGTGTAGCGCCCCCTACAGGATAAAAAAACAGAAGCCCCGGCGCCACGTTTCACCGATATGTACGAAACTCGGTAAGCACGTGTAACATGCTGGGACGTACAAAAAAGCCTCTTGGACCCATACTCCAAACCCCACAGGAAGTCGGCCATTTTGATTTTCATTTTCACTTTAGGCGAACTTTTCGCGTTTTATTTGAACGAACTCCTCCTAGGGAATTTATCAGATCTGCTTCAAAATTTGTGAGTACAGTCAAAACATGGTGCTGATTAAAGGTTGTGCTATTTGTGCATGTACGTTGAAGGGCGTGTCCGTGGCGTGGCATCAAAGTCAGCCATTTAGAGTTTTTTGGTCATTTTCTGTGATTTTTCGCGTTGTATTTGAACGAACTCCTCCTAGGCAATTTATCGGATCTACTTCAAATTTAATCAGCGCAATCTAAAGACATTCATGATTAAAAGTTGTGCTATTTACGACATTCCATCAAACGGCGTGTCTGTGGCTTGCCATCAAAGTCAGCCATTTTGCATTCTGTGCTCATTTTCTGTGATTTTTCGCCTTGTATTTGAACAAACTCCTCCTAGGGAATTTATCGGATCTACTTCAAATTTAATCAGCGCAATCTAAAGACATTCATGATTAAAAGTTGTGCTATTTACGACATTCCGTCAAACGGCGTGTCCGTGGCTTGGCATCAAACTCAGCCATTTTAAATTCTGTGCTCATTTTCTGTGATTTTTCGCCTTGTATTTGAACGAACTCCTCCTAGGGAATTTATCGGATCTACTTCAAATTTAATCAGCGCAATCTAAAGACATTCATGATTTAAAGTTGTGCTATTTACGACATTCCGTCAAACGGCGTGCCCGTGGCGTTGCGTTGAATTTCGACCAGTCACCATAAACAGATAGTACTCCACCTCAGTGTACAGTCCCACCCTGAACACGTCCTCATAACTTCAGCGTACATGATCCAATCTCAATGAAACTTCACGTGTTTTATAAGTCCCACCCTGAACACGTCTACATGACAATATTCAGACATAGTGATAGCGCCACCTACTGGCAACAGGAAGTATGTGCTGCATGGCGATTTTGTGCTGCGTTACGTGAAATGACCGTGCCAGTGACGACTTGTCAAATTCAGCGGATTCGCCATGAAATGCCACTCATAACTTCAGTGTGCAATGTCCAATCTCCAGTGAACTTCATATATTCTGTAACAGTCTCGCCCTGAACACGTCCTCATAACTTCAGCGTACGTGGTCCAATCTCAATGACACTTCACATGTGTTACAACAGTCCCGCCCTGAACTTGTCTACATGACAATATTAAGACATAGCAATAGCGCCACCTTCCAGCAACAGGTGGTAAGCGCTGCGCGGCGATTTTGAGTTGATGTACGTGACATTTTCGTGTTGTGGTCCGCACGTGTTACGACGGCACGCGACGCGTCCGCAGCGCACCCCGAGTTGCGTGGAGTGCGAGGTCCCGCCCAACGCTGCTTGCAGCTTTAATTATTATTATTATAATTATTATTATTATAAGTATTATTATTGCTACGGTTACTGTTGTTGCTGTTGTCACTACTCATTGTCCCCCATCGTTGCTGTTGTCATGTTCATCCTCATCAGTCACTACTATCAGTGTAGTTGTTGCTACTGAGATAACTTCTGTTATGAACTGGCGCTATACAAATAAAATTTAATTGAATTGTATTGATCCGCATCAGTTTATAAAAGTGTTGCACAGGTGAACCTGCTGACGTTACTGCCAGGAGCTTGTTATTGAGACATTATCAATACATTCTGATCAATATTAGTAGTGCTGTTGCCATCTTTCTCCATTCAGAGCCAGAGTCTTTGCAGTATTGAATAGGGGTTGGGTTTGTATATACTGTTTCTATACTGCAGTCAGCCACCAGGGGGAGATAGAGAGAGAGAGTCTATACTGCAGTCAGCCACCAGGCGGAGATAGAGAGAGAGATAGTCTGTACTGCAGTCAGCCACCAGGGGGAGATAGAGAGAGCGTCTATACTGCAGTCAGCCACCAGGCAGAGATAGAGAGTCTATACTGCAGTCAGCCACCAGGAGGAGATAGAGAGAGAAAGTCTATACTGCAGTCAGCCACCAGGGGGGGAAAGAGAGAGTTATTGTAGAGCTGTATGTCATCCATGTTTATATATGTGGATGTATGAGACATGCTGCCTTAAAATGGACGGACAGACACTGACCAGAGGAAGCTGTTCAGGGAAACGAGAGGCGACCTCTGTCCTGCTGAGGAGAACATGGAGTCCTGAGGAACAAACAACATACTGATGTGAGGAAGGTCTTCTCTTCCTCCTTCCTACTTGTAATATGCAATATATATATGTTATTTGTAATATACGTGTGTGTGTGTGTGTTTACCTGCCAACAGTCTGCACACCGGCAGGTGTATGGACACTTTGTCCTGAGACACCTGGTACCTGAACGTCTCCACACAGTGACCGGCCAGACTCAAGCTGATTGGCTGCTCACCGTCTGGAAGGCCGCTGTGACAGTGACTGAGCGCACTCAGACACTTCCTGTAGGCCTCGATGAGCACGCGCTCCTGACACACACACAAAAAGACAATGAATAATGATTAATCAGTAATCAATAATGAACCACCAAACAATAACAATCAGTAAACAATAAGGATCAATATACACTGGATCAATATATAATCAATAATGAACAATCAGTAAATAATGAGTATGTAGTATCTGTTTGCAGTAGTAGTACACAGCCTCACATCAGTGGAGCACCACTCCTGGATCATGGAGATGATGTGAGTCAGTTTCATCTGCAGAGTGAATGCTGCCTCCCACTCAGGCTCCATCTCTATGTGCTGCCCCACCTGTCTCACCACCGGGTCCATACCCTGAGACAGACGGACAGATTCAGGCTGAGAGACAGGCTGCACCTGTCGCTTGCTATGCACAAAGCAGTTGCCTAAACAGACATGTCTGAGTTAAACTGTAGCTCTCTGCACTAAACCCTTTAAGACATATCCCATTTTTACAGTTACAACACAAGGCTGTCATATATGTCCACAGTCTTACTGTCAATTCAATTTTATTTATATAATCATCCATAAAATGCTCCCAGTGGGGGAGGACTGGGCGTGTCTCCAGGTGTGTGCTACCTGCATACACTTGAGCAGCTCCAGAAAAGCGTCGAGACCTTCTAGAAACTTCAGTCTGAGCAGATCGCTCCACTCAGAAGGACGACTGATCAGGACGTACCTGCGCGCACACGCACACATGCACACATGCCCACACACACACACACACACACACACACACACACACACACACACACACACACACACACACACACACACACACACACACACACACACACACACGTTGCTACTGGTGCAAATCAAACTTGTGTGTAAACTGGTGTATAAACTGGTATATAAACTGGTACATAAACTGGTCCTAACTTGAGGTCTCCGATGAGGCTCTGGACTCGTCCAAACTTGAAGGCCTGCTGGGCAGTGTAGCGGTCGAACTGAAAGCGTCCCTGCAGGTCTCTGTGACGAAGGTGATCCACAAACGTCCTGATGATGGTCGTCATCAGGTTCTCCTCCACCATCAGCATCCGGGCCTGAACACAAACAGATGACAAGTGTGTGAACTGTAGTACAGTTTTCAGACTGGTAGAACTTGATGGAGGACTGCGACAGAAGGAATGTTTCTTTATCTCAAGACATTGTTGACTGTGACTTACTAAATGACAAAGACGTGACAATGTTTGATAATTGAATTAAAAAAGAAGCAGTGAAAGCTGTAGTGAGTCTTTATTTCTCACCTCCAACATACACGTTCAGACTAAACTCACCAGTGACGGGACGGTGAATATTTGTACTGACAGGTCAGTGATGGAGAACTCACGGTGGTGGTCGTCTCTCACATAGTCGCTCTGCAAGCGCTCATAACTCTACCAGCAGGAGAGAGAGACAGGCAGAGAGAGAGAGACAGGTGTGTGGAGGTGCAGAGGAGGAGGAGGAGAAGTACTCACCATGGTCGGGACAGTGAAGAGCTGAACAGACAGTGAGGTCACTGATACCACTCGCTCGTGGTCGTCCTCCATAAAATCTGTCTGAAGGCGTCTGTAGTTCTAGAGGGGGGACGACATTTCACCTCTGGGTCAGAGGTCGCTGGTGCAGGGCCGACACCCCCGACCCCTGCCCAACCAAGTTTATTTTGACCTAATCCTACAATGAAGAATGTCTACCCAACATTCCTTCGCTGGTTACCAATGTCTACCCAACACCACCTTGCTGGTTACCAATGTCTACCCAACACCCCCTCGCTGGTTACCAATGTCTTCCCAACACCCCTTTGCTGGTTATCAATGTCTATCCAACACCTCATCACTGGTTACAAATGTCTACCCAACATCTCCTCACTGGTTACCAATGTCTACCCAACGCCTCCTTACTAGGTACAAATGTCTACCCAACACCTCCTTACTGGGTACAAATGTCTATCCAACACCTCCTCACTGGTTACCAATGTCTACCCAACACCCCATCACTGGTTACCAATGTCTACCCAACACCCCATCACTGGTTACCAATGTCTACCCAACACCTCCTCACTGGTTACAAATGTCTACCCAACACCTCCTCACTGGTTACAAATGTCTATCCAACAGCTCCTCACTGGTTACCAATGTCTATCGACTTTTTATCATTTACACACACTTACTGAAGTCGTCTCATGTCCCATCAGATACATCTTGTGACACACTCGTCTAAAGTAGGATGCACGGTTATTATCGCAATAATGGGAAATTTATATTGTGTATTATTCCGATAAATAAATTACAGCTGATAATAACTATGTTTAATTCTTATGACAGTGTCTCAAACTTTGTTTTATGAAAGCCAAAGTATGTTGGTGAAGTTGTTTATGAAACAAATGAACATTTGAAGAGTCAGATCGTTTGTTGTTGTTAACAATAGCAATGTTAGCTCAGAGCTGTGGAATATTAATCTCATTCTTTATTACCCTCAGGTGAGCATAAACTATAGCTCATCAACTTCTTTTTAAAATACAAAAATGTGACATTATCAGTTGTTGGTATCAAGTCATGAGAAGCAGGTAATTATTGGTTATTGTATCAGTATCAGGTCAAGAGAAGCAGCAACCAATAATTGGCTATTGTACTGACTGAAAACCATCAGTGCAACTCTAATCTAAAGGCAGAGAGCTACAGATGAACAGAAAGATTTTCTCAGGTTCAGTGTTTGAACTAAAGAATTTATCGTGCAGATGCTGCTCTGCTGGTGACCTGATGATGTCACATCCTGCTGCTCTCAGGGACCGGAGGCCAATCTGGGCCACCCCAGGATAACAAACACAGATTACAGTTAAAGAGGTCAGAATAGACCTTTTCCAGCAGGCTTTTTGACAGAAATAGTAAACACAGGAGGTACCACTGAGACTAATGATATCTACACTCACACAATTATATTAATATTACTGCTGTACGTGTTTATGGTTGAGCTGAGTCTTTATACAATCATGAAACCACAGGACTGATGGAAAGCAGCAGGCTGTCGTGCATTGTGGGATACTCTGAGCTGATTATAGTACAGGTGTATTGATCAGGTGTGTTGATCGGGTGTGTTACCTTGGCGAACTGGATGGCAAAGATCTTCTTGTATTTGAGGTCCATGAGGAGGCTGTTCATCAGCAGCTGGTGGTAGATGTTCCTCGCTCCTACAGACAGAGAGACACAGACAGCATCACTGCATTAGTTTACTGTTTATGTTCAGCAGGAAGCATATACACCAATCAGCCATAACATTATGAGCACTGCCAGTGGATAACACTGATTATCTGGTTATCAGGGCTCCTATCAGTGGGAGCTATATATCAGGCAGCAAGTAAACATTTGGTCCACAGAGTTGATGTGTTAGAAGCAGGAAAAATGGGCAGCATGAGGATCTGATCCACTTTGACAAGAACCACATTGTGATGGACGACTGGGTCAGAACATCTCCAAACCTGCAGCTCTTGTGGGGGGTTCCAGGTCTGCAGAGGTCAGTACCTATCAAAAGTGGTCCAAGGAAGGAACAGAACCAGAGACAGGGTCATGGGGGGCCGAGGCACATTGATGCAGGTGGGGAGTGAAGGCTGGCCCGTGTGGTCTGATCCAACAGACGAGCTACTGTAGCTCAAACTGCTGAAACAGTCCATGCTGGTTCTGATAGAAAGGGGTCAGAACACAGTGCAGAGCAGTCTGTTGGTCTGGGACCAGTCAGGGAGTCCATACTGACCCCTGTCCACTGTCCACCTACAATGTGAGCATCAGAACTGGACCATGGAGCAATGGAAGAAGGTGATGAACCACATTTTCTTTTACATCTTGTGGATGGAGTTGCTAACTGGAGAAGACATGGCACCAGAATGCATTATGGGAAGAAGGCGAGCCGGTGGAGGCAGTGTAATGCCCTGGGTGATGTTCTGCTGGGAAACTTGGGTCCTGCCATTCATGTGGATGTTACTTTGACACGTAGCACCTAGCTAAGCACAGTTGCAGACCATGTTGACTGTATGGAAACAGTTTTCCCTGATGGCCTCTTTCAGCAGGATAATGCGCCACAAAGCAGAAATGGTTCAGGACCAGTTTGAGGAACAACAAGTTCAAGGTGTTGACTCTGTCTTCTGAACCCCCAGATCTCAATCCAATCGAGCTTCTGTGGGACAAACAAGTCCGAACCATTGAGGCCCCCCTCACCATGTACAGGACTTAAAGGATCCGCTGCTAACGTGATGGTGCCAGATACAACAGCATACCTTTAGAGGTCTAGTGGAGTCCTCGATGGGTCAGGGCTGTTTTGGCGGCAAAAGGGGGAGGCAAGTGGTCATAATGTCATTGCTGATTGGTGTACAGGCATATACACACAAGCATACATAGCGATGCACTGAAACAGATTTGCACCCGATTTGACTTTACAGCAGCATGACATTACGTAACCTCTTGTTACTGAGCAGGCCGGCAGAGGAGCAACATCAGCAGTTTGGAGATATTTTAATTAACTTTTACAACAACATTTAATTAGTAACAGCCGACAGTAAGGAACATCTAATGGAAATAAAACATTTTTAAAGTCATTGTTAGAAAGTACCCAAATGTAAGTACTTGTACTTACATTTACAACAGTGGTATTGGTGCATCTCTACATACATATACTGTATACACATATATACTCACTCTCACTCTCTCACTCTCTCTCTCTCTATATCTATATATAGAAGCTGAGGTGTGTGTCCTTACCTTTCCACATCTTGGAGTCGTTGAGCATCAGCTGGTCCACCAGCGAGGAGTTTTCTCCCTCAGGTCCTATCTGCAGACCCACCTGACACAGGATCCTTCTCAGACCATCTGAAACACAACACAGAGAGAGAGTGCGTTCAGCCCCACTGCAAAGGAACCAATCCCTCGCTCTTCACTGACTTCAAATTGCATCAATGATCCTCCTTTCTGAAAGCTGCTGTTTTTCGCTAGCTTGTTAGAAGTCCAGCCCTCCTGTGGGAGTTGGTTTCCAGAGTACGACTCTATGTAAACACTCACTAACAGAGGGTATATGGGTAATAAAGTCCAGACGTACCAGAGTACTGGATGATCTGTCCCAACCAGCTGAGAGCCTTCAGAGCGAAACACTGATGAGCAACAACAGACGAGTGCATCACCTCCACCCTGAGAGGCTTCGACTGACGACTGGTGTTTCTCTGACCACAGGAGAGAGAGAGGGAGACAGACAGACAGAGGGAGAGACAGAGGCGGAGAGGGTTTTAAATCAAGTTTATTTGACCCCTCAACTATCCACAAACAACTAGATAATATTAGCAAACGGAGGCTGAATCCATGCTTTGCTGCCCTAACATACTATTAATGATATAATAATAATAATATGGTTGAAGCTAGCTGGCGTTAACCACTGGGGTTGCGGGGTAACCAGTGTCGGATAACATTATTCAGCATTGCTGGGTTGCAGCTGACTGTATGCTAAATATGTTAGCAGTCAGGTCAATATGAAGGGAAGACACTCACCACTATAACAGACTTGGCCTGTTCACAGAACTGGAAATCTCCGTATCGCACTGACTTCCTGCCCTGCACACACACGCACACGTGAGCGCGCACACACACACACACACACACACACACACACACACACACACACACACACACACACACACACACACACACAATATATAATGAGAGTACTATAGTATATAATGAGAGTACTGCAATATAATGAAGTACTGACGTCTCTGTCCACGGTGGTGGCGAAGCTGACAGCCTCTTTCTGACTGCAGTTGACCGCTTTCTGCAGCGTGTAGATAACCTGTTCATATGTATGGACTTCATCATTGAACAACATGCAGTAGTAGGTGTCTCCTCTCGCCCTGAAAACACAGAGTACACAGTATCAGTACATGCAGTACCACAGAATACAGAGTATCAGTACACGCAGTACTGCAGTACACGCAGTACACGCAGTACACGCAGTACTGGGACCCTGCTACAGCAGGATCTGGTCTGTGTGTACATACGGGGGCTCCAGTCCTGCAGGTAGCTGGTCCTCCTGGTCCCAGGTCAGCATGTCCACAGCGTACCTCAGGATGATGGAGAAGATGCTGTAACTACGGGCAACCATATCAGCTGGAAGCTGAGCTACAGGATCCTGGAGGGACAAACAGCACTTTAATGAATGTTAATCAATGTACAATACTGTAGAGTGATCATTAGTTCCCAACCTGGGGATTGACACAGTTTTATGGGCATTGTGAGGTGTAGGAGTTAAACATACAGTGGGTACGGAAAGTATTCAGACCCCTTTAAAATTTTCACTCTTTGTTTCATTGCAGCTATTTGCTAAAATCAAAAAAGTTCATTTTATTTCTCATTAATGTACACTCAGCACCCCATCTTGACAGAAAAAAACAGAAATGTAGAAATTTTTGCAAGTTTATTAAAAAAGAAAGACTGAAATATCACATGGTCATAAGTATTCAGACCCTTTGCTGTGACACTCATATTTAACTCACATGCTGTCCATTTCTTCTGATCCTCCTTGAGATGGTCCTGCTCCTTCATTGGAGTCTAGCTGTGTTTAATTAAACTGATTGGACTTGATTAGGAAAGGCACACACCTGTCTATATAAGACCTTACAGCTCACAGTGCATGTCAGAGCAAATGAGAATCGTGAGGTCGAAGGAACTGCCCAAAGAGCTCAGAGACAGAATTGTGGCAAGGCACAGATCTGGCCAAGGTTACAAAAGAATTTCTGCAGCACTCAAGGTTCCTAAGAGCACAGTGGCCTCCATAATCCTTAAATGGAAGAAGTTTGGGACGACAAGAACTCTTCCTAGACCTGGCCGTCCAGCCAAACTGAGCAATCGTGGGAGAAGAGCCTTGGTGAGAGAGGTAAAGAAGAACCCAAAGATCACTGTGGCTGAGCTCCAGAGATGCAGTAGGGAGATGGGAGAAAGTTCCACATAGTCAACTATCACTGCAGCCCTGCACCAGTCGGGGCTTTATGGCAGAGTGGCCCGACGGAAGCCTCTCCTCAGTGCAAGACATATGAAAGCCTGCATAGAGTTTGCCAAAAAACACATGAAGGACTCCCAGACTATGAGAAATAAGATCCTCTGGTCTGATGAGACCAAGATTGAACTTTTTGGCGTTAATTCTAAGCGGTATGTGTGGAGAAAACCAGGCACTGCTCATCACCTGCCCAATACAATCCCAACAGTGAAACATGGTGGTGGCAGCATCAGGCTATGGGGATGTTTTTCAGCTGCAGGGACAGGACGACTGGTTGCAATTGAAGGAAAGATGAATGCAGCCAAGTACAGAGATATCCTGGAAGAAAACCTCTTCCAGAGTGCTCAGGACCTCAGACTGGGCCGAAGGTTCACCTTCCAACAAGACAATAACCCTAAGCACACAGCTAAAATAACAAAGGAGTGGCTTCGGAACAACTCTGTGACCATTCTTGACTGGCCCAGCCAGAGCCCTGACCTAAACCCAATTGAGCATCTCTGGAGAGACCTGAAAATGGCTGTCCACCAACGTTCACCATCCAACCTGACAGAACTGGAGAGGATCTGCAAGGAAGAATGGCAGAGGATCCCCAAATCCAGGTGTGAAAAACTTGTTGCATCATTCCCAAGAAGACTCATGGCTGTAGTAGCTCAAAAGGGTGCTTCTACTCAATACTGAGCAAAGGGTCTGAATACTTATGACCATGTGATATTTCAGTTTTTCTTTTTTAATAAATTTGCAAAAAAATGGGGTGCTGAGTGTACATTAATGAGAAATAAAATGAACTTTTTTGATTTTAGCAAATGGCTGCAATGAAACAAAGAGTGAAAAATTTAAAAGGGGTCTGAATACTTTCTGTACCCACTGTATATACAGTTGGCCTATATCTCAGCATTTTGTTTATTTATGTAAATTAAACTAAAGTAAATTAATATTTATCAAAGTGTATATTATAAATGAAGCTGTGATCACAGTGTACACTGACTGAGCTTCAGTCTCTGATCAACAGCCTCATCTTGCATTAGAAACCAACCAAAGAGCTGAGGAAAGAACAATGTGAAGAAAACAGTGAATCTGTCAGAAAGAAGAATATTAAGTCTGATTGTTAAAATACTAAAAATACAGAATACAGACAGAGAATGTATCAATATATCAGGAAAAGACATCTCTGATCAATATTCACAGGAAATAATCAAACTTCCTGCAGTTATTGAGTTCACTGTTTGCGTTCATTGTTCATTTTATCAGCTGTTCTCTGCAGTTATTGATAATGATCAATATGAAATATACTGAACATACAGCCAGTTTACTGATTGTTAGAACAGGCTGGAACCAGTGCTCTATGTGAAAAAAGACTAACTAACTTAACTTCTGTTTGACACTTTACAAATACAACTGAACTGTATATGTAACACTGCAGACAGACCTCCTCAGTGTCTCTGTTGTTGTCTGTAGGAGTGTGTTTCTGGCAGTAAGGACCCTTCTTCCAGGCTTCAGCATCTCCACAGTCACAGAAACCTCCTCCTCCAGACGTAGTCATCTAACACACACACACACACACACACACACACACACACACACACACACACACACACACACACACACACACACACACACACACACACACACACACACACACACACACACACACACTCTTACTTTATGGCACCTCCAGCTGTCAGTTTCACTGTTTATTTCATTACGAGCTGGCTGTTTCACTACCAGTTGTTAGCTAGCCAGCGCAGTGAACCTGTGTCCGATTGTCAGGGAGTCCATTCACCTCATTCTGTCCTCACTAAAGCGGAAAGCGTTTCAGATGGCGTGGTGTTTACAGAGCGCCACGTAAAAGAACCGGGGTAGCTGGTCTCTAGCACAGAGACAGTAAGTAGTATTTCCAAGAACCATAAATGTCTCCACACAGTCAGTGTCTTCTCCTGCTTCTTCTTCGGATCAGACTAAACATATTACTGCCACACTGTGTTAATAATAGTCCTCTGACAGTTATTTATATTGTATATATAGTCCAATACTGAACACATATTCAGTTTATTATATTACTGTAGTCCAGTTATCCGGTTGAGTAAAGAGACACCAGTACCTCCAGTTGTTGCAGGTCTCCGTCATTGTAGCGTAACATATTTTGTTTTTATTAAAATAAAATTTTATAAAATTGATGAAAACAAGTTTATCACATACAGCAGACCGACTCCCAGCTCAAATGTGTTGCAGACTCTCTGTGCAGCTGATCTTTGACTTGCAGCATCGTCACTTCCTGCTGACACAGATCATCATGAAGACCACACAGGAACCCGGTTCAGCCTGACTCAGGTCCACTACTACATTCCTGATATTAGTCAACTTACAGCAACGTGGACTCAGAGTTTTCTGTTACAAATGTTCAGTCTGGGTCTCCAGCAGTTACACTGACTGATGCTAACCTGCATATGTTGGACAATTAGCAACATTAGCATTAATAATCAGCTATATGGATGATATCTCAGCAGCTGATTAGCTGACTGGCTGATTGGGGCAATTAATTTTCAGATGTAATATTTCTTCAGGTCTGCTGGTGTTTTTTTTTCTGTGCAGTAGTTTGTCATTGACATGTGTCCGTACTGCTGTGGTTATGTACCCACTCTCTGTGGGATTTGAAGACGAGGCAAACCACGACACAGACATGAGGACTGTGAGTGTGTCTGTGTGTGTCTGTGTGTGTGTGTGTGTACTCACCCTGTATCGATGCTCTTTGTGAACGCTGCCCAGGAAACACTGCATACACAGAACACAGGTCGGATCAGCTGCACACTCCCTGCGCACGCACGCACACACGCACGCACACACACACACACACACACACACACACACACACACACACATTATATACATATACAAACATATACAGTGAATATAAACATTTTCAATTCAATTCAATTTTATTTGTATAGCGCCAATTCATAACAGAAGTTATCTCAGGACACTTTTCAAATAGAGCAGGTCTAGACCGAACTCTTAATAAGATTAATTACAGAGACCCAACAGTACCACCATGAGCTGGTTCAGGACTCACCTGATCCAGCCCTAACTATAAGCTTTATCAAAGAGGAATGTCTTAAGCCTACTCTTGAATGTGGTGAGGGTGTCTGCCTCCCGAACCACAACTTGAAGCTGGTTCCACAGGAGAGGAGCTTGGTAACTGAAGGCTCTGGCTCCTGTTCTACTTTTAGAGACTATAGGAAGTAAAAGTTAATAGTTTGTGTGTAAATGTATATATATATATATATATATATATATATATATATATATATATATATATATATATAGTTAGTCATGGAGTTCCACAAGGTTCTGTACTTGGACCAATACTATTTACTTTATATATGCTCCCTTTAGGCAACATTATTAGAAATCACTCCATTAACTTTCACTGTTATGCAGATGATACAGTTATATCTATCAATCAAGCACGATGAAATTAATCAATTACCTAAATTACAAACATGTCTTAAGGACATAAAGTCCTGGATGACCTGCAATTTTCTGATGTTAAACTCAGAAAAATCCAAAGTTCTTGTTCTTGGCCCCAAAAACCTTAGAGACTCACTGTCTAAAGATATAGTTACTCTAGATGGCATTAACTTGGCCTCTAGCACCACTGTCAGGAATCTTGGAGTTATCTTTGATCAGGATTTGTCATTTAAATCCCACATAAAGCAGACCTCTAGGACTGCCTTCTTTCATTTATGTAATATTACAAAAATTAGACACATACTATCACAGACAGACTAATCCATACATTTGTTACTTCAAGGCTGGATTACTGCAACAATATTTTCTCTCTCTCTCTCTCTCTCTCTACAAATAAAATTGACTATATATGCGTGTGTAAATGTATATATACAGCGGGTAAAATAAGACACCATTTTTCTCAGTAAATATATTTCTAAAGGTGCTGTTGTCATGACATTTTCACCAGATGTTGGTAACAACCCATGCAACACACACATGCAAAGAAACCAAAATAAATTAAAGCTGCAAGCAGCATTGGACGGGACCTCGCCATCACCCTACGTCGTGGCCTGCTCGGCGGTCGCCTGCTGCAGCTTCGCCACGACACACCACGTCGCCCCATTTCTAAACCCTCATTGCTAGAAGCTGAGGGAGACCGCTCTACATTGTCATGTGTTTCAGACACTGTGCAAAAGACTTATGCTTTCATAGCGATTAACTTTTGATCACCAACATGTCTAGATTGCAGTGATCAAATTTGAAGTCAATCCAATAAAATCTGTACGAGTTAGTTAAAATTGAAGCCCTGAAATGCCGGAAATGGCATCACAGCTTCCCATTCGATTCAAAATGGCCAACTTTGACGGCATGCCACGGACACGCCCTTCAACGTACAGTCGCAAATAGCACAAATTTTAATTAGCAACATCTCTTGATTGTACTGTCCAAATTTGAAGCAGATCTAATAAGTTCCCTATGAGCCGTTCGTTCAAATACAAGGCAAAAATTCACCGAAAATGACATAACTTTGACACGCCTTTCAACGGCCAAATTTGACGGCACGCCACGGACACACCCTTCAACGTACAGTCACAAATCATACAACTTTTAATCAGCAACATTTTTCAAGTCTACTGTCCAGTTTTGAAGCAGATCCGATAAATTCCCTAGGAGTTCGTTCGTTCAAATGCAAGACCACGGAATTCAAAATGGCCAACTTTTACGGCACGCCACGGACACGCCCTTCAACGTACAGTCACAAATAC
>NW_026136998.1:150000-220000 GCF_905237075.1 Dicentrarchus labrax
CTGTCTGTCGCTCTCTCTCTCTCTCTCTCTCTCTCTCTCTCTCTCTCTCTCTCTCTCTCTCTCTCACCCCAACTGGTCGAGACAGACGACCACCCACCTAGAGCCGGAGGATCTGTCCTAGGTTTCTGCCTTTTTAACAGGCAGTTTTTCCTTGCCCTTGTCGCCAAGGTCTTGCTCATGGTGGTACTGTTGGGTCTCTGTAATTAATGTTAAAGAGTTCGGTCTAGACCTGCTCTATTTGAAAAGTGTCCTGAGATAACTTCTGTTATGAATTGGCGCTATACAAATAAAATTGAATTGAATTGAATTGAATTGAAGTTATCTCAGGACACTTTTCAAATAGAGCAGGTCTAGACCGAACTCTTTAAAACCCTATTTACAGAGATCCAACAGTTCCCACCATGAGCAAGACCTTGGCGACAAGGGCAAGGAAAAACTGCCTGTTAAAAGGCAGAAACCTCGGACAGACCCTGACTCTAGGTGGGTGGTCGTCTGCCTCGACCAGTTGGGGTGAGACAGAGAGAGATAACAGATGTAACAACAGAAGGACAGAGACAAACACAAAGGTTCACAACAACAACAGTAGCAACAACTACACTAATAGTAGTGATTGATGATGATGATGATGATGAACATAAAGAAGATGATGGCGACGACAACGAGAACGATAGGGGACAATGAGCAGTGAATATAGTAATAATAGTAAGTAGTCAATCAGTCCTGGTTCCAATCAGCTGCTGAACCAGAGTTCGGAGCTGTTTTAGCTCTGCTCGGATAGTCTGGAGCTCCTGGGTCTGCAGGTTGTGGTCCTGGAGCTCCTGGGTCTGCATGTTGTGGTCCTGGAGCTCCTGGGTCTGCTGGTTGTGGTCCTGGAGCTCCTGGGTCTGCAGGTTGTGGTCCTGGAGCTCCTGGGTCTGCAGGTTGTGGTCCTGGAGCTCCTGGGTCTGCAGGTTGTGGTCAGTCTGCATTCTGGCAGAGAGGACAGACGACAGTCCACCAGTTGACTCAAATAGTGAATTTATAGGAACTATTTTCACAAAGTATAAATACACTGTAAGCAGTATTAATACACTGTACTCAGTGTCAATACAATGTACGCAGTATTAATACACTGTACGCAGTATTTATACACTGTACTCAGTGTCAATACAATGTACGCAGTATTAATACACTGTACGCAGTATTTATACACTGTACTCAGTGTCAATACAATGTACGCAGTATTAATACACTGTACGCAGTATTTATACACTGTACTCAGTGTCAATACAATGTACGCAGTATTAATACACACTGTAAGCAGTATAAATACACAGCGTACAGTATAAATACACTGTACACAGTAAACATACACTGTACACAGTATTAATACACTGTACGCAGTGTAAATACACACTGTACACAGTATACATACACTGTTTGCAGTGTAAATACACACTGTACACAGTGAATAAATAAATACACCGTGTACAGTATAAATACACTGTACACAGTATACATACACTGTACACATTATTAATACACTGTACGCAGTGTAAATACACACTGTACACAGTATACATACACTGTACACAGTATTAATACACTGTACGCAGTGTAAATACACACTGTACGCAGTATAAATACACTGTACACAGTATAAATACACTGTACACAGTATAAATACACTGTTTGCAGTGTAAATACACACTGTACACAGTGAATAAATAAATACACTGCGTACAGTATAAATACACTGTACACAGTATACATACACTGTACACATTATTAATACACTGTACGCAGTGTAAATACACACTGTACGCAGTATAAATACACTGTACACAGTATAAATACACTGTACGCAGTGTAAATACACTGTACAAATATTAATACACTGTACGCAGTGTAAATACACTGTACAAATATTAATACACTGTACGCAGTGTAAATACACTGTACGCAGTATAAATACACTGTACCCAGTATTAATACACTGTACGCAGTATTAATACACTGTACGAATATTAATACACTGTACGCAGTGTAAATACACTGTACGCAGTATAAATACACTGTACGCGGTATTAATACACTGTACGCGGTATAAATACACTATACGCGGTATTAATACACTATACGCAGTATTAATACACTGTACGCAGTATAAATACACTGTACACAGTATTAATACACTGTACGCAGTATTAATACACTGTATGCAGTGTAAATACAATATATGCAGTATAAATACACTGTACACAGTATTAATACACTGTACGTGGTATTAATACACTGTACGCAGTGTCAATACAATGTACGCAGTATTTATACACTGTACACGGTATTAATACACTGTACGCAGTATTAATACACTGTACGCAGTGTAAATACACACTGTGCGCAGTATAAATACACTGTACGCAGTATAAATACACTGTACGCAGTACTGTAAGCAGTATAAAGATGAACACATGAAGAAGTGTTCTCACCCAGAACCTCTTACAGTCTCTACGTCTCTCTGCAGGACCAAGAACTGATCAACAGTCTCCTACAGGACACAAACACAGACATATAAACTATATTACACATACATACTTGTACAAATGTACATATAGACATGTATATTTTCTTCTTCACTCACTTTTATCTGCGTGGTGATGCGGCTCATCTCATCATGGTAACGGGGATTTGTTGTGATGTCATCATCATAGGCGTCAGCCAGCGGCGTGCAGTGGGTGGAGATGTACTGGTCGTCATAGAAACGGCGGAGGAGGGGCATAGACTCCTCCACCTGCAGGATGACGGCAGCCTGTTGCATCACAGCGTTAGCCTGCGAGTTATCGTGGACCCTGTAAACACACAGTATACATACTGTATATAATATATAAATATATATATACTGTACTATATATACAGCGATCAGCCCTAACACTGTGAGCACTGCCAGTGTATAGCAGTGATTATCCCCATAACCTTAAGTAGCAACGACTTTATATTTTACAATAAGATTATTACTATTAGAGACAAAATTAATCACCAAATGCCCTCAATAGCTATCACTGTCTCTCCAAGTTCAGGAACTTTAACTAAAATCAGATACATATTTAGACTGTTTTTCTGTCATCAATCTTCATCAGTTAACTTCAATAATTTCTTCAACGAAGCCATCAACCTGTCTATTAGACCCGATCCCAACTAGGCTGCTTAAAGAAGTCGTACCCTTAATTGGCACTTCTTTACTAGATATGATTTATCTTTCTTATTATCAGGATATGTACCACAGTCCTTTAAAGTAGCTGTAATTAAACCCATTCTTAAAAAGCCCACTCTTGACCCAGGGGTTTTAGCCAACAATAGACCGATTTCTAACCTCCCCTTCCTCTCTAAGATTCTGGAGAAAGTAGTCGCCAAACAGTTGTGTGACTTTCTACATAACAATAGTTTATCTGAGGATTTTCAGTCAGGATTTAGAGTTCATCATAGCACAGAGACAGCTCTGGTTAAATTTAATAATGACCTTCTGATTGCTTCAGACAATGGACTTGTCTCTGTACTTGTATTATTGGATCTTAATGCTGCATTTGACACCATTGACCATAATATTCTTTTACAGAGACTTGAGCATCAAATTGGCATTAAAGGAACCGCACTGAGCTGGTTTAAGTCATACTTATCTGATCGTTCTCAGTTCGTACATGTTAAAGATGAATCTTCAATAAATACTACAGTTAGTCATGGAGTTCAGCAAGGCTCTGTACTTGGACCAATTCTATTCGCTTTATATATGCTTCCCTTAGGCAACATTATTAGGAATCACTCCATTAACTTTCATTGTTATGCAGATGATACACAGTTATATCTATTGATCAAGCCCAATGAAATTAATCAATTATCTAAATTACCAACATGTCTTAAGGACATAAAATCCTGGATGAGCTGTAATTTTCTGATGTTAAACTAAACGAAATTCTTGTACTTGGCCCCAAAAACCTCAGAGACTCACTGTCTAAAGATATAATTACTCTAGACGGCATTACCTTGGCCTCTAGCACCACTGTCAGGAATCTTGGAGTTATCTTTGATCAGGATTTGTCATTTAATTCCCACATAAAGCAGACCTCTAGGACTGCCTTCTTTCATTTACGCAATGTTACAAACATTAGACACATACTATCACAGACGGATGCAGAAAAACTAATCCATGCATTTGTTACTTCTAGGCTGGATTACTGCAACTCTTTATTATCAGGTTGCCCCAATAAGTCCATTAAGACGCTCCAATTAATTCAGAACGCTGCAGCACGAGTACTGACAGGAACTAGGAAAAGAGATCATATCTCTCCTGTACTAGCTTCTCTGCATTGGCTCCCTGTAAAATTTAGAATAGAATTTAAAATCCTCCTCCTCACCTATAAAGCTCTTCATGGTCAGGCCCCTTCATATCTTAAAGAGCTCATAGTACCCTATTACCCCCACTAGAACACTACGTTCTCTGAATGCTGGGCTACTTGTGGTTCCTATAGTTTCTAAAAGTAGAACAGGAGCCAGAGCCTTCCCTTCTTCCCCAAGTTCTTGTGCTTTCTCGTCTCACAGGTTCTCATGGATCCTGGTGGAGCCTCCTACCATGGTCCTGCTTGACTGCCATTGCTAATATCACTGATATTATTATTATTAGGGACCTCGCAAGCGACCGCTGGAGGTCCCTATTGTATTTGCTCGATTTCTTCTTACCTATTATTATTATTTTTAGCCCCTATTGACTGCATTTTTGCCCCCCTGAACATATACGAAAAGTCAATTTTATTTGGCAAAGTGATCAGGCTTGGTGAAAATGGGGATATTACATGCGTCGCTTTCGGGTCTGCCACTAGGTGGCGCTACTATCATAAAAAATGCGTTTAGGCTAATAACTTCTGCATAGTTTGTCGCACATTCAAAAAACTTACATCCACGTGTTCGGTGAATGGAGCTGAATCTCCCCATATAAGACCCGCCCACTTCCGCCTAGAAATTTTTTTTTCTAGAGCGCAAAATGTCCATAAACTACTTTTAAGTGTTCCTCCTACACGCTTTTTCCGATTTGCACGAAATTTTTCACCTACTACCTGGGGACCGCCCTGGCAAAAAGGCTAATTTGAACATTTTTGAAATTTAAAAAAATAAGCACGCTATAAAATTCCAACTTCCTGTAGATTTTTCATCAAAAAAGGAAGTGGACCATTTCTCCACATTGGTATGTCTGATTGACACCAAACTCGGGTCCATAGTTCCACATGTCTTCCTTAAGCATCGTGCACAATTTCAGGCCATTGCCACTAGGTGGCGCTCTTTAAAATGAAGAAGTTTATATCTCTACAAGGGTATATGTGATTAAGATGAAACTTGGTATGACGCTTCCCCCTGGCTCCCTGAGGCTCCCTTAAAAAGGAAAAACAAAATACGCCACTAGGTGGCGCTCTTTTGGCATCGTAAATCACTGTGCGAATACCATAATAGTTATTAATATGAAATTCACAGGACACGTGTAGAGTAGTGCCTGAAGCTCACATAGCAAAAATCGTGTTCGTCATGTGTGTAGCGCCCCCTACAGGATAAAAAAACAGAAGCCCCGGCACCACGTTTCACCGATATGTATGAAACTCAGTAGGCACGTGTAACATACCGGGACGTACAAAAAAGACTCTTGGACCCATACCCCAAACTCCACAGGAAGTCGGCCATTTTGATTTTGATTTTCACTTTCGGCGAACTTTTCGCGTTATATTTGAACGAACTCCTCCTAGGGAATTTATCAGATCTGCTTCAAAATTTGTGAGTACAGTCAAAAAATGGTGCTGATTAAAAGTTGTGCTATTTGTGCATGTACGTTGAAGGGCGTGTCCGTGGCGTGGCATCAAAGTCAGCCATTTAGATTTTTTTGGTCATTTTCTGTGATTTTTCGCGTTGTATTTGAACGAACTCCTCCTAGGGAATTTATCGGATCTACTTCAGATTTAATCAGCGCAATCTAAAGACAATTATGATTTAAAGTTGTGCTATTTACGACATTCCGTCAAACGGCGTACCCGTGGCGTTGCGTTGAATTTCGACCAGTCACCATAAACAGATAGTACTCCACTTCAGTGTACAGTCCCACCCTGAACACGTCCTCATAACTTCAGCGTACATGATCCAATCTCAATGAAACTTCACGTGTTTGATAACAGTCCCACCCTGAACACGTCTACATGACAATATTCAGACATAGTGATAGCGCCACCTACTGGCAACAGGAAGTAAGTGCTGCATGGCGATTTTGTGCTGCGTTACGTGAAATGACCGTGCCAGTGACGACTTGTCAAATTCAGCGGATTCGCCATGAAATGCCACTCATAACTTCAGCGTACGTCGTCCAATCTCAATGAAACTTCACGTGTGTTACAACAGTCCCGCCCTGAACTTGTCTACATGACAATATTAAGACATAGCAATAGCGCCACCTTCCAGCAACAGGTGGTAAGCGCTGCGTGGCGATTTTGAGTTGATGTACGTGACATTTTCGTGTTGTGGTCCGCATGTGTTACGACGGCACGCGACGCGTCCGCAGCGCACCCCGAGTTGCGTGGAGTGCGAGGTCCCACCCAACGCTGCTTGCAGCTTTAATTATTATTATTATTACTACAGTTACTATTATTACTATAATCACTGCTCATTGTCCCCCATCGTTGTTGTTGTCATTGTCATCATCTTCTTCATGTTCATCATCATCAGTCACTATTAGTGTAGTTGTTGCTACTGTTGTTGCTGTGCACCTCTGTCTATCTGTCTGCTTGTCTGTCTGTCTCTGTCTCTCTATCTCTCTCTGTCTCTCTCTCTCTCTCTCTCTCTCTCTTTCACCCCAACTGGTCGAGGCAGACGACCAACCACCTAGAGCCGAAGGGTCTGTCATAGTTTTCTGCCTCTTAAAAAGCAGTTTTTCCTTGCCGCCGTCTCCAAGATCTTGCTCATGGTGGTACTGTTGGGTCTCTGTAAATAATGTTATAAGGAGTTCGGTCTAGACCTGCTCTATTTGAAAAGTGTCCTGGGATAACGTCTGTTATGAATTGGCGCTATACAAATAAAATTGAATTGAATTGAATTGAATTGAATAACCAGAATTATCTGGTTATCAGGGCTCCTGTCAGTGGGGGGGGATATATCACATTACTCCCACAAAATCCTTTACTATCTGACCATTATTTAATAACTTTTATATTCATATTACTAGATTATAAGCCATTAGGCAAAACTTCCTACAGCAGATGTCTATCTGACAGTGCTGTAGCTAAATTTAAGGAGGAGATTGCAACAGTGTTTAATTCAATGTCTGAATATAACAGAGTCTTATAATAACTTTAGTTCCTCCCAAATGTAGATAGTGCTGCAGGCTCACTGAGAGCAACATTAGATTCTATTGCCCCTAAAGAGGAAAATATTAAAACATAGGAGGCTAGCAGCATGGTTCAACCACCAAACCGGCCAATTAAAGCAAAAAGCACGGAAACATAACATTGCAAAACTTGTCTCTGTCGTTCAATGCTCTAATGTCTATTATACAGAATATATATATATAGTATATAACTTAACCCTCATGCTAACTTGACCTCCTGCTAACTTAGCCACATGCTAAGGTAAGAAAGTTCTTGCCTCTGGAAGGTGTCAGTGAGCAGGGCGATCAGCAGGTTGACGCACAGGATGGAGGACGCCGCCAGAAATGTCCCACACAACAGAGGAGCCATAACAGCGTCCTTTGCCGCCATGGCAGCGTACTCGTACTCGTCCACCAGAGTGATCCTGTACAGACTGAACAGCAGCCCAGAGACAGACTGCATGCTGGGAACTGACGACGACCCTGTAACAATGACAAATAATAAAAAATAAATAATACTGTAAACAGAAGTTTCAACATGAAGAAACCAGGACAGGAAACAGGAAGTCCCCCCACTGACCTCCGAACATGATCCAGAAGCTGCAGGCGTACGGAACGAAGATCTCACAGTACAGGAACAGGAAATACATCACGTCCCCGACAATCTTCCCCAACATGACGATGAACGGACCCATTGACCTGCGTGCACACAGAGTGAAACCTCACTGCCATTCAGAGGATCTATCCCAACATGTTTGCTAACATGGTAACCACCTGAAGGCTCTGACGTGCTTCATCAGTCGCAACCAGAGGAAGATGATGGTGACGGAGAACAGACGTAGACTGGCGGTGTGAAGACTGACAGAGGGACGGAACACGTCGGCCATGTGGACGCTGAACGATGCCGTCAGTAGAGAGTACACGAGCCAATCAAACATGTTCCTGGCGGCACACACACACACACGTTCAATAACTTAATTAGTTCAGTTACAGTTTGATTCAATTAATATGAAATAATATTACATTAATATTAAATTAATCTTCATATTATCTTGTACCAGATGTCTCGGCTGTAGCTTCCTCTCATCCTGTCGATCGGTTTGATCTGATCCAACAGATACACTCTGTCCTACACACACACACACACACACACACACACACACACACACACACACACACACAGAGACACACACAAACACACACACACACACAGACACACACACAAACACACACACAGAGACACACACAAACACACACACACACACACACACACACACACACACACAGACACACACACACACACACACAGATACACAGACAGACAGACAGACAGACAGACAGACAACACACACACACACACACACACACACACACACACACACACACAGACACACACACACACACACACACACACACACACACACACACACACACACACACACACACGTTGAGCGTTGGCTTTGGCTAAGCTAGCTATTTCCAGTTTCCAGGCTTCATGCTAGGCTAAGCTAACAGTAGTTGGCTGTAGCTAACCTGAGGCCACATGGGATGTGAGCAGCGCAGGTCATCATGGAGACGACGCTCCGCCCACTGCCGCCAGAGGCAGAGTTTCCTCCTGGAACGCAGGATGTCCTGAACCTCCCTCAGCACCTCCTCCACAGTCAACAGGAGCGCCAGGACCACAAGGAGGACACGCCACCAGTCCTGAGACAGGTACAGACAGAGAGACAGGTAAAGAAACAGACAGACAGAAAGACAGGCAGGCAGGTAGGTAGGTACAGACAGAAAGACAGGCTGTCATACCTGTCCTGAACTATGTCAGAACATATCGGAAAATGGCGCACCTTGGCTGCCGCTCTGTCTCCGACAATAGTCTATGATAAAGTTTTTGTCTCTTGATCTATGCCTCACCACACCAGATTGTCTGGTTCGGCAGTCCTCGGAAGTTGGAGAGCAAACAAATTCACTGCTATCTATCTGCTTCGTACCTATGAAGTCCCCCCCACCATCCTGCTAGCTCCTGCTAGCTCCAGGATCCCTGGGACTTCAGCATAGCCTCATCGCCCTGCCACCAGGGTGGCCATTCCTGCGGTCTTTCCCTGCCATCTCCTCTGCCAGCTGGAGCCCACCTGCCCGTCCTGCCAGGATCTTTCCATCCTGGTATGGTCGGCTTTACTGGGCTTTGGCTTTGGCTTCCTCCGCTGGCCACCACTGCATCAGGCTGACAACCTCCTCTCCCTACCTGGACTGCCTGGCTAGCAGGCCGGCGGCCCCTCTCCTCCTCATCGGATTATTGGCAATTTGCTGCGGTTATGCTGTGGATTATTCCATGGATACACCTGGGGTACACGTCATCTTTTCATCCACAGACACCCGGCTTCTGGGTACAAGCTCCACACCTGGATCATGCCACCGCTCTACTCCACCGCCGACCTCCACTCACTCAACAACCACCTCTGTCCGGACTGCATTGACATCCTCCGAGAAACTGGACTACTTTGCCGGCTCTGGTCGTATTTTCAATTACAACTTTTCAACCCCAAACTCCATTCCATCCATCTGGTCCTGTTTGCACACCGCAACTTCCTCACTACGTCATCACAAAGAAACGACACGTGCACCTATCTAATCTCCGCCCCCTTCCTCGGTCCTCTCAGTCCATCACGAAGCAATGTCACCTGAAACTGGCTTTGCTCAACACCCGCTCACTCGACAATAAAAGCCTAATTTTAAATGAATTCATAACTGACAATAACCTGGATTTCCTCTGTATCACTGAAACCTGGCACAAACCTCTGGACTATTTCTCACTCAACCAGACCACACCCACAGGATATACAGACATGGACAAACCCCGACCTGAGGGGTGGGGAGGTGTTGTCGCTGCAGTTTACAGAAAGGACATTAAAACATCCACCATCTCCATCCCTGCTGCTCAGTCCTTTGAACACATCACTTTCAAACTCTCTGGTCCCACTCCTCTGGTCACTGCCATAATCTACCGCCCCCCCAAACCAAATCCTTCCTTTCTCTCTGACTTTCTGACTTTTTAACTCAGTTATCTGCCATCTCACCTTCTGTTCTGCTCCTGGGAGATTTCAACATCCACATCGACACTAACTGCAAATCTGCCACTGAATTCCTGGAACTGCTACACTGCTTCAACTTCACCCAACACGTCAACTTTCCCACCCACAGCCGTGGTCACATCCTGGATCTGGTCTGCTCTACTGGTCTCACCATACCTCACCTCTCCAACCTCAACCTCAACATCTCTGACCACCTGGCAATCACCATGAACATTGATCTCCCCATTTCTACCACCAAGGACAAACGGACAGTTCCTTTCAGAAATCTTAAATCCATCTCCACTCATGCCCTTTCAGCCTCTCTTGCCAGCAAAATATCCTCCTCCCCCCCACCGCTGAATGACAACCCTTCCGACCTCACCAACTACTACAACAAAACACTCTCCTCCTGTCTCGATCGGCTGGCTCCCATCAAAACTAAAACTGTCTCATTCACTCACTCTGCTCCCTGGTACACTCCTGATCTGCACAAAATGAAATCCCGTAAGCGTCAGCTTGAAAGACTCCATAAGAAAAGTGGTTTAACTGTTCATCTACAAGCCCACACAGATTACCTTCAGCAGTATAAGGAAGCTCTTAACACTACCCGGTCCACCTACTACTCACACCTCATACACTCTGGTTCCACCAACCCCAAGGCTCTAATCTCCACAGTAAATAAACTTCTCAAACCCAGTGACAATACCACCAACTCATTCACAAATGCAACTCCTTTCTTTCATTCTTTCAGACCAAAATTGACACCATTTACAACAACCTGTCCTCTTCTTCTGCCACCACTGTCTGCACTCCCACTCCATCATTTGTTCCTCCCCCCTACACCTTTCAGCCCCTGTCTCAGTTCTCCCCTGTGTCACCAGGGGAGCTGTCCAAAATCTTGACAGGGATGAAAACATCAACATGTGTCCTGGACCCCATCCCATTCCAACTCATCAAGGACTGTCTACCAGCTATCTCCACACTCATCACAGAAATCATTAACTCCTCTCTCAGCTCTGGCTCAATCCCCCATTCACTCAAACTGGCTGGTGTCACCCCCATCCTCAAAAAACCTGGACTCAACCCTGACATCATGTCAAACTTTTGGCCCATTTCCAATCTCCCCTTCCTGTCTAAGACACTGGAACGCACTGTCGCCAAACAACTCAAAACCCATCTCTGCTCAAATGACCTGTTCAAACCATTTCAATCCGGCTTCCGTTTACAACACAGCACTGAAAAAGCCCTCCTCAAAGTCACCAACGACTCCTCACATCCTCCTCTCCGCAGACTCTGGTCACCTCAGCATCCTCATCCTCCTGGACCTCACTGCAGCTTTTGACACTATCAACCACACCATTCTTCTCTCGCGCCTCAAATCTTCCCTCAGCATCACCGGCACCGCCCTCTCCTGGCTTCAATCTTATCTCACCGACAGAAAACAGTTCATCCACATCAACAACTGCACCTCCTTCGGTGCTTGGTCATTCGCCACCATAGTCTTAACTTTCACTGCTATGCCAATGATGTCCAGCTCTACATCTCCACCAAATCCATCACCTCTGCCCACTCACTCCACTCTCTCCAACTGCCTCACTGACATTAAATCCTGGATACACACCAACTTCCTTAAACTTAACTGTGACAAAACAGACATGATCATCATCGGTCGAAAATCCATCACTAAAACCATTCATAGTTTCTCCCTCACTGTCGACACCTCCACCCTGTCTCCATCCCTTCACAGTCGCAATCTCGGAGTCATCTTTGACAATAACCTCTCCTTTGAACACCACATAAAACAAATCACCAGAACTGCCTTTTTTCATCTCAAAAACATTGCCTGACTCCGCCCATCACTCTCTTTCTCCGCTGCAGAAACCCTCATCCACGCCTTCATCACTTCATCATTTACTGAACCTATTTTTCAATAGGTTTGATACTGCGACCCATCCCCCACAAGTCTCTGCTGCTGGCTACCCAACAACTGCCACTTTATCTCCCCCTACTCCTCCTCCTTACAGACCCCTTGTCTGCTCCTCACCACCTCAATTCACACCCACCTACTCCACCCCTCCCCCCTGCTCTACATCATGTCCTCCACAACCTGAGGACCTCACCCCTCCCCCCACTGCCACCTCTACAGTGCCCTTCACGCCTGACCTGGTGAGAAGACAGCTGAAAAGACTCCACTCTGGCAAAGCTGCAGGCCCCGATGGTGTACTTCCCAGGGTGCTTAAAACCTGTGCCCCCCAGCTGTGTGGAGTACTTAGTCAAGTCTTCAGCCTGAGCCTGCACCTCCAGAGGGTCCCCGTGCTGTGGAAGACGTCCTGCCTCGTTCCCGTGCCAAAGACGCCACGTCCCAGCGGCCCTAAGGACTACAGACCGGTGGCTCTGACGTCCCATATCATGAAGACCCTGGAGAGACTCGTCCTGGAGCAGCTAAGGCCTATGGTCAGGCCCTTCACTGATCCACTGCAGTTCGCCTACCAGCCCCACCTGGGAGTTGAGGACAGCATCATCTACCTGCTGAACAGAGTCTACACTCATCTGGATAAGCCGGCGAGCACTGTGAGAGTCATGTTCTTTGATTTCTCCAGTGCTTTCAATACCATCCGTCCGGCTCTACTGGGTGAGAAGATGGCTGCGATGCAGGTGGAGGCCCCAATCGTGTCCTGGATTGTTGATTACCTGACGGGCAGACCGCAGTACGTACGCCTACAGAACTGTGTGTCTGACAGGGTGGTCCACAACACTGGGGCCCCACAGGGGACTGTCCTCTCTCCCTTCCTCTTCACCCTCTTCACCTCAGACTTCAACTATTGCACCGAGTCCTGTCACCTTCAGAATTTTCTGATGACTCAGCAATAGTTGGCTGCATAGATAAGGGTGATGACAGTGAATACAGGACTGTTGTGGGCAACTTTGTCACTTGGACTTAGCTGAACCATCTACAGCTCAATGTGACAAAGACGAAGGAGCTCATTGTGGATCTGAGGAGGGCAAAAACACCAGTGACCCCTGTTTCCATCCAGGGGGTCCCTGTGGACACTGTGGAGGTGTATAAATACCTGGGGGTGTACTTTAATGATAAGCTGGACTGGACTAGAAACACTGAGGCTGTCTACAAAAAGGGCCAAAGCCGACTCTTTTTCCTAAGGAGGCTGAGGTCCTTTAACATCTGCCAGACGATGCTGAGGATGTTCTATGAGTCTGTTGTGGCCAGTACGATCTTCTTCGCTGTCACATGCTGGGGCAGTGGGCTGAGGGTCGCTGATAACAACAGACTAAACAAATTGATCAGGAGGGCTGGTGATGTCGTAGGGGAGGAGCTGGACACCCTGACGACCGTGGCAGAGAGGAAGATGCTGTCCAGGCTTCAGTCCATCTTGGACAATGTCTCTCACCCTCTCTACGACACACTGGCCCAGCAGAGGAGCACCTTCAGCAGAAGACTCCTCTCACCCAGATGCACCACAGAGCGCCACAGGAAATCATTCCTGCCTGTGGTCATCAATCTCTACAACGCCTCCCTCAGAGAGTCAGACACCCCCCCTCTGCAATTCTGAACTCAAAACGTAGACTATTATTCTTTTGCACTTTTGCACATTAATACTGTACATTTGATCTTGTATATATATATAGTTATATATATATATTTATATTTTTTTGTGCTGAATGTTGTATATATATATGTTGTTTGTATAATATGTTGTTTGTATATCTGGAGTGTTGTAACGAAAATAATTTCCCCCTGGGATTATTAAAGTGATTCTGATTCTGATTCTGATCACCTCCAGAATTGACTACTGCAACAGCATCCTGTACGGCACACCATCCAAAACCTTAAATAAACTCCAGTACATCCAGAACTCTGCTGCTCGTCTGCTCACTCACACCCGTACCCGTGACCACATTACCCCTGTCCTCCAGAACCTCCACTGGCTCCCGGTCCCACAACGGATTCAATTCAAAATCCTCCTCCTCACACACAAAGTCCTCCATAACCAGACCCCTTCCTACCTCACTGACCTGCTCCACCGCCACAACCCATCCCGTAGCCTCCACTCATCTGATGCAAACCTCCTGAATCCACCACCCAGGACCAAGCACTGAACCTGGGGCGACAGAGCCTTCTCTCCCCCCCCCCCGGAACTCTCTCCC
This sequence comes from Dicentrarchus labrax, assembly GCF_905237075.1. Classification (NCBI taxonomy): domain Eukaryota; kingdom Metazoa; phylum Chordata; class Actinopteri; family Moronidae; genus Dicentrarchus; species Dicentrarchus labrax. The sequence continues at coordinate 164,602 of NW_026136998.1, forward strand.
CAAACAAATGCTGTTTGACTGCACCGACCTTCCAGCGTTCAAATCATTGACAAAAACTCACCTTTTTAAAATTGTTTGGCTTAGTCCAATGTGTTTTTAGTGTTTTTACTATTTGAGTTGTTTTTGCTGCTGTTATGATTTTATGTAAAGTGTCTTTGAGTATTCAGAAAAGCACTTACAAATAAAATGTATTATTATTATTATTATTATTATTATTAGAGGGACAGACAGGTAGAGATAGACAAATAGACACGTTGAGAAACTGACAGGTAGAGATAGACAAATAGACACGCTGAGAAACAGACAGGTAGAGACAGAGACAGACAGGTGGCGACAGAGAGAGACAGGTAGAGAGACAGAAAAACAGACAGACAGACAGGTTGAGAAACAGACAGGTGGAGACAGAGACAGACAGGTAGAAAGACAGAAAAACAGACAGGTGGAGAAAGAGACAGACAGGTTGAGAAACAGACAGCTGGAGACAGAGAAACAGATGGAGAGACCGGTGGAGAGACAGGTTGAGAAAAAAACAGGTAAAGATAAAGACTGACACACAGGTAGAAAGACAGACAGACAGAGAAAAGCAGACAGACAGGTAGACAGAAAAAGGCAGGTAGACAGACAGACAGGCAGGCAGGTATAGATAGACAGATAGACACGTTAAGAAACAGACAGGAATAGACAGACAGACAGGTTCAGAAACAGACAGAGAGAGACAGACAAGTCGACAGACAGACAGGTACAGAGAGACAGGTGAGACAGACAGGTGAGAGACAGGTCGATAAACGGACAGACAGACAGACAGACAGACATACAGACAGACAGACCTGGGGAAGGACGTAGCGATCAGGTGAGTCTCGGTGGACGGACACAGAGATGGCTACGGTCGTCCAGGAGATATTGAACAGAAAGTTGAGGATGAGGAGAATCCACGCCCCCAGCCTGGCAGACAGACAGGTTGAGTTGAATGATGTAATTATAAATCAATCAAAATATTACTTAGGAGTGTAGTTTACCTGCCGTACAGTTTCCATTTTATCTGAATTAGTTTCAGAAAGACTGGATTCATGACGAGGTCCAGTTTGTTCTGCTGCACCACCACTTCCAGCTGACCACACAGGAACCACACAGTTAATATATAGTTCACTGTTCACTGTTCACTGTACGCTGTTCACTGTATACTGTATACCGTAATTTCCGGACTATTGAGCGCACCTGAATATAAGCCGCACCAACTAAATTACTTAATTAAATTATTAATTAATGTTGCCGCCTCCCACCGTCATCACTTTGATGACGTGCTGAGAGCGGGATTGCAAGCTCAATGTACACATCCCAAACAGATAAGATCACAACAATAGCATGTCTTCATAAACCACCCTTGTTCATCTTTATATAATATGTTGGGAAGTTGCAGTAAATATCAATACAATATGTTCTATATTCCTTTGTGTTGTGTCTCTCCTTCGTCTGTTAAGATAACTGAACATTTTGTGAGTCTCGAGGCATTGTCAGCCTTTATATCTCATTTGTAAATGCTTAATAAGCCATAGATAGTGCTCACTTTAGATGAGCTCGCGCAAAATACTTAATTAACGAGTAGTAAGTGCTTTGTAACTGTGAATTCCTGCATTAATAACTGTTTATAGGCCATCATTAGAAAATGAGTTTTATAGAACATCTGCTAACACAGTCACTAATCATTAATACATGTCTGAATAGTGGATGTGCAAGTGCATGCAGAAATGTACAGTACAATGAAGAGTAAAACATTTATAACTGTGATTATAAACCACATAGTAATGACTATTTACAGCAGAAACATGCTTTATAAATGATGAATACAGTATTTACTAATCCATAACTAATGTGCTTATCAATGATGAATAAAACATTTTTAACTGTGTTTATAAACTACATACTAATGTGTATTCATGCGTTATAAATGATGAATTCAGTATTTATTCATGCTTAACTAATGCTTAATAGTGTGTACTCATTATAAAGTGTTACCAAATCTATAGATAAGCCGCATCATTGTTTAAGCCGCAGGGTTCAAAGCGTGTGGAAAAAGTAGCATCTTATAGTCCGGAAATTACGGTACTGTATGCTGTTCACTGTACACTGTACACTGTTCACTGTTCACTGTATATTGTACGCTGTTCAATGTACACTGTACACTGTTCACTGTATACTGTTCACTGTATGCTGTTCACTGTTCACTGTTCACTGTATGCTGTTCACTGTTCACTGTACACTGTACGCTGTTCACTGTATACTGTTCACTGTACACTGTTCATTGTTCACTGTACACTGTTCACTGTTTACTGTACACTGTACACTGTTCACTGTATGCTGTATGCTGTTCACTGTACACTGTACACCGTTCACGCTAACACTTTATAATGAGTACACACTATTAAGCAATAAGTTAAGCATTAATAAATACTGAATTCATCATTTATAACGCATTTTTTGAATACACATTAATATGTAGTTTATAAACACAGTTAAAAATGTTTATTCATCATTGATAAGCACATAAGTTATGGATTAGTAAATACTGAATTCATCATTTATAAAGCATGTTCCTGCCATAGATACTTATTACTATGTGGTTTATAATCACAGTTATAAATGTTTTACTCTTCATTAATAAGCTCATCTATAACATGCTAATGATTGCATTATCATATTTTATTCAGCATTTCTAAATCAAGTATTACATCACTTACTAACCAGTTATTTAGGATTTGTCAGTGGTTTGTAATATCATTTAGAAAGTGTATGTAAATGATGAACAAACTATTTAGATGTACATTTCTGCATGCACTTGCACATCCAATATTCAGACATGTATTAATGATTAGTAACTGTGTTAGCAGATGTTCCATAAAAAACTCACAAATTCATTTCCATTGATGTCCTATAAACAGCTATTAATGCAGGAATTCATGAATTGAGGCAGTTATGAACTTACTACTTGTTAATTATGTATTTTGTGTGAGCTCATCTAAAGTGAGCACTATCTATGGATTATAAAGCATTTACAAATGAGATATAAAGGCTGACAATGCCTCAAGACTCACAAAGTTTTCAGTTATCTTAACAGACGAAGGAGAGACACAACACAAAGGGATATAGAACATATTGTATTGATATTTATTGCAACTTCCCAACATATTGTATAAAGATGAACAAGGGTGGTTTATGAAGACATGCTATTGTTGTGATCTTATCTGTTTGGGATGTGTACATTGAGCTTGCAATCCCGCTCTCAGCACGTCATCAAAGTGATGACGGTGGGAGGCGGCAACATTTTACGTTCATATTTACATTAACTCTGCAGCCAAGAGAAGCACCGAGAAGTCTGGCCTAAATCGGCAAGTCAGGCGGACACGGGCCAATAAGAATGGCGGTGTGGGGATGGATACACTAGAGTCGGCGGCCGTCAGCGGCACTAGTGGTGAGTATGTGTCTTTGTTTGCTAGCACACATTATGGATGAAAGCTCCCCGACTAACGGTGGCTAAGCCTACCTGCCGCTGCTAGGCTCTCACCTCACCCGGCTAGACGAGACTGACTTTACCCGCGGCGACAACACTACAAGTTAAAAAAAAAACTTTTAGGAAAATATTCAAAGTGATAATGATAAATGCAGGCAGGTCGGCTTAGCCACCGCGGGCGGGTTGGTAGCAACGTTAGTCGGGGAGCGAGAGCAAACGCCTTCAGCTGCTGACAAGCTAACATTAGCTTTCATCCATAATGTGTGCTAGCTAACACATACTCACCACTAGTGCCGCTGACGGCCACCGACTCCATTGTATCCATCCCAACACTGCCATTCTTATTGGCCCGCGTCTGCCTGACTCGTCGATTTAGGCCAGACTTCTCAGTGCTTCTCTTGGCTGCACTCTCAGAAACTTCTGAGAGTTAACGTAAATATGAACGTAAAATGTTGCCGCCTCCCACCGTCATCACTTTGATGACGTGCTGAAGCTCAACGTACACGTCCCAAACAGATAAGATCACAACAATAGCATGTCTTCATAAACCACCCTTGTTCGTCTTTATACAATATGTTGGGAAGTTGCAATAAATATCAATACAATATGTTCTATATCCCTTTGTGTTGTGTCTCTCCTTCGTCTGTTAAGATAACTGAACATTTTGTGAGTCTTGAGGCATTGTCAGCCTTTATATCTCATTTGTAAATCCTTAATAAGCCATAGATAGTGCTCACTTTAGATGAGCTCGCGCAAAATACTTAATTAACGAGTAGTAAGTGCTTTGTAACTTTGAATTCCTGCATTAATAACTGTTTTAGGCCATCATTAGAAAATGAATTTGTTGTGTTTATAGAACATCTGCTAACACAGTCACTAATCATTAATACATGTCTGAATAGTGGATGTGCAAGTGCATGCAGAAATGTACATCTAAATAGTTTGTTCATCATTTACATACACTTTCTAAATGATATTACAAACCACTGACAAATCCTTAATAACTGGTTAGTAAGTGATGTAATACTTGATTTAGAAATGCTGAATCCATCATATATAAAATATGAAAATGCAATCATTAGCACGTTATTGATGAGCTTATTAATGAAGAGTAAAACATTTATAACTGGGTTTATAAACTACATACTAATGTGTATTCATGTCAGAATAATGCGTTATAAATGATGAATTCAGTATTTATTAATGCTTAACTAATGCTTAATTGTGTGTACTCATTATAAAGTGTTACCCTGTTCACTGTACAGTGTTAACTGTACGATGTTCACTGTACGATGTTCACTGTACACTGTTCACTGTATACTGTATGCTGTTCACTGTTCAATGTTCACTCTACACTGTTCACTATACACTGTTCACTGTACGATGTTCACTGTATACTGTATGCTGTTCACTGTATACTGTTCACTGTATACTGTACACTGTTACCTGTATACTGTTCACTCTATACTGTTCACTGTATACTGTATGCTGTACACTGTACACTGTACACTGTTCCCTGTATACTGTTCACTATACACTGTTCCCTGTATACTCTTCACGATACACTATTAACTGTTCACTATAAACTGTTAACCATACACTGTTCACTTCATACTGTTCACTATACACTGTACACTGTTCACTGTATACTGTTCACTACACAATGTTCACTATATACTGTTCGCTGTATACTGTTCACTGTACACTGTTCAATTCAATTCAATTTTATTTGTATAGCGCCAATTCATAACAGAAGTTATCTCAGGACACTTTTCAAAATGGAGCAGGTCTAGACCGCACTCCTTATAACATTTACAGAGACCCAACAGTACCACCATGTGCAAGCACTTGGCGATGGGGGCAAGGAACAACTGCCTGTTAAGAGGCACAAACCTAGTTCACTATATACTGTTCACTGTACACTGTTCACTATACACTGTTCACTATACACTGTATATTTTATACTGCTCATTGTTCATGGCGTATTACAGTGACAAACCATAGTATAATTCCTTGCACAGGTACACATAGTTGGCCAATAAACTGAACTTACTGGAGACGTTGGCTCACTGATGACTGCTTCTACAAAACACAACAGACAGTCAGTCAGACAGACAGGTGGAGTCAGACAGACACTTCAGCTAGTGAGACAGTACTAGTAGTGTTGGGCTACTAGGGGTCCCGTAGATCAGTGGCTCCCAACATTTCTCTCTAATGTCAGTCAGTCACAGTCCTGTGACAAGTAGGTTCTAACGTTTTAATTTTTACGGTTGAACTGTAGATGTTTAGGTCAGTTTGGAGGCATTTACATCTGAACATTCCAGCCATTTATACATTACCATTAGCTTTTTCACCATTCTTTTAGTTAACTGTTTCCTATCTTACTTAAAGCAATCTACAGTATTTATACACTACACTACTTTTAATTCAATTCAATTCAATTCAATTTTATTTGTATAGCGCCAATTCATAACAGAAGTTATCTCAGGACACTTTTCAAATAGAGCAGGTCTAGACCGAACTCTACAGAGACCCAACAGTACCACCATGAGCAAGCACTTGGCGACAAGGGCAAGGAAAAACTGCCTGTTAAAAGGCAGAAACCTAGGGCAGATCCTTCGGCTCTAGGTGGGCGGTCGTCTGTCTCGACCAGTTGGGGTGAGAGAGAGAGAGACAGAGAGAGAGAGAGAGAGAGAGCGAGAGACAGACAGAAAGACAGGTGCACAGCAACAACAGTACTGGCAATGGCAATCTAGCAGGACCATGGCAGGAGGCTCCACCAGGATCGATAAGAACCTGCGAGACGAGAAAGCACAAGAACTCCGGGGAAGAAGTGAAGTTAGTAACATGCATTAATGGAACATGAATGAGTGCAGAAAGAGAGAGGAAGGGAGGAGCTCAGTGCACCATGGGAAATCCCCCGATAGTCTAGGCCTATAGCAGCAGAACTAAGGGATGGTTCAGGACTCACCTGATCCAGCCCTAACTATAAGCTTTATCAAAGAGGAATGTCTTAAGCCTACTCTTGAATGTGGTGAGGGTGTCTGCTTCCCGAACCACAACTGGAAGCTGGTTCCACAGGAGAGGAGCTTGGTAACTGAAGGCTCTGGCTCCTGTTCTACTTTTTAGAGACTATAGGAACCACAAGTAGCCCAGCATTCAGAGAACGTAGTGTTCTAGTGGGGTAATAGGGTACTATGAGCTCTTTAAGATATGAAGGGGCCTGACCATGAAGAGCTTTATAGGTGAGGAGGAGGATTTTAAATTCTATTCTACATTTTACAGGGAGCCAATGCAGAGAAGCTAGTACAGGAGAGATGTGATCTCTTTTTCTAGTTCCTGTCAGTACTCGTGCTGCAGCGTTCTGAATTAATTGGAGCGTTTTAATGGACTTATTGGGGCAACCTGATAATAAAGAGTTGCAGTAATCCAGCCTTGAAGTAACAAATGCATGGATTAGTTTTTCTGCATCTGTCTGTGATAGTATGGGTCTAATTTTTGTAATATTACGTAAATGAAAGAAGGCAGTCCTACAGGTCTGCTTTATGTGGGAGTTAAATGACAAATCCTGATCAAAGATAACTCCAAGATTCCTGACAGTGGTGCTAGAGGCCAAGGTAATGCCATCTAGAGTAACTATATCTTTAGACAGTGAGTCTCTAAGGTTTTTGGGGCCAAGAACAAGAATTTCGTTTTTTTCTGAGTTTAACATCAGAAAATTGCAGGTCATCCAGGATTTTATGTCCTTAAGACATGTTTGTAATTTAGATAATTGATTAATTTCATTGGGCTTGATTGATAGATATAACTGCGTATCATCTGCATAACAGTGAAAGTTAATGGAGTGATTCCTAATAATGTTGCCTAAAGGGAGCATATATAAAGTAGATAGTATTGGTCCAAGTACAGAACCTTGTGGAACTCCATGACTAACTGTAGTATTTATTGAAGATTCATCGTTAACATGTACAAACTGCGAGCAATCTGATAAATATGACTTAAACCAGCTTAGTGCGGTTCCTTTAATGCCAATTTGATGCTCAAGTCTCTGTAAAAGAATATTATGGTCAATGGTGTCAAATGCAGCACTAAGATCTAATAATACAAGTACAGAGAAGTCCATTGTCAGAAGCAATCAGAAGGTCATAATTAACTTTAACCAGAGCTGTCTCAGTGCTGTGATGAACTCCTCAAATAAACTATTGTTATGTAGAAAGTCACACAACTCTTTGGCGACTACTTTCTCCAGAAGGGGAGGTTAGAAAGAAGGGGTTTAATTACAGCTACTTTAAAGGACTGTGGTACATATCCTGGTAATAAAGAAAGATTAATCATATCCAGTAAAGAAGTGCCAATTAAGGGAACAACTTCTTTAAGCAGTCTAGTTGGGATCGGGTCCAATAGACAGGTTGATGGCTTCGATGAAGAAATTATTGAAGTTAACTGATGAAGATCGATAGCAGAAAAACAGTCTAAATATATATCTAAGTTTACATTAGCAAAAGTCCCTGAACTTGGAGAGCCACTGATAGCTGTTGATGGCAGTTGGTGATTAATTTTCTCTCTAATAATAATAATTTTATTATAGAAGAAGCTCATGAAGTCATTGCTACTTAAGTTTATGGGGATATGTGGCTCAATAGAGCTGTGACTCTCTGTCAGCCTGGCTACAGTGCTGAAGAGGAACCTAGGGTTATTCTTATTTCCTTCTATTAGTGCTGAGTAATAGGCTCCTCTGGCATTACGGAGGGCCTTTCTATAAGTTTTAAGATTATTATGCCAAATTGAGCGATATTCTGATAATTTGGAAGAGCGCCATTTCCTTTCAGATTTCCTAGCTATTTGTTTTAACTGGCGGGTTTGGTGGTTGTACCAAGGTGCTAATCTCCTATGTTTTAATAATTTCCTTTTTATAGGAGCGATAGAGTCTAATGTTGATCGTAGTGAGCCTGTAGCACTATCGACAAGATTATCAATTTCAGAGGGACTAAAGTCATTATAGGACTCTGTTAAATTCAGACATGGCATTGAATTAAACACTGAAGGAATCTCCTCCTTAAATTTAGCTACAGCACTGTCAGATAGACATCTGCTGTAGGAAGTTTTGCCTAATGGCTTATAATCTAATAGTATGAATTCAAAAGTTATTAAATAATGGTCAGATAGGAAAGGATTATGTGGGAAGACTATTAAATGTTCAATATCAATGCCATATGATAGAACAAGTTCAAGAGTGTGATTAAAACAATGAGTTGGTTTATTTACACTCTGACAGAAGCCAATTGAGTCTATTAATGATATAAATGCATTACTAAGGCTGTCATTGTTAACATCCACATGAATATTAAAATCACCTACAATAATTACTTTATCTGATTTAAGGACTAAACTTGATAAAAACTCTGAGAATTCCGATATAAAATCAGAGTACGGTCCAGGAGCGCGGTACACTATAACAAATAGAACTGGCTGCAGTGTTTTCCAGTTTGGGTGAGAAAGACTAAGAACAAGGCTTTCAAATGAATTATAATTTAGTTTAGGTTTAGGGTCCATTAAAATGCTCGAATCATATATGGCTGCTACTCCACCTCCTTGGCCAGTGCCTCGAGGAATGTGAGTATTAATATGACTGGGGGGGTGCATTCATTTAGGCTAACATACTCCTCGTGGGACAACCAGGTCTCAGTAAGACAAAGTAAATCAATATCATAATCTGATATTAATTCATTCACTAAAACAGCTTTAGAGGACAGAGACCTGATATTTAACAGCCCACATTTCATTCTCTTATTTTGTGCTACTGAGGAGTTGGTTTTAATTTTTATTAGATTTTTATGTTGAACTCCTCGTTTTTATTTCTTTAAATAATTTAGGTGGTCTGGGGACAGACACAGTCTCTATGGGGTTTTGGGTGGGTGATTGTTCTAAAGAAAGCGCAGAGAAGTGTGTAAGACAGCAGCTCTGCTTCCTGGTCCCAACTCTGGACTGTCAGGTTTTAGAAATAAACTTCGCCATGTTGCTAGATAAGAGAGCCGCTCCATCCAAAGTGGGATGGATGCCGTCTCTCCTAATCAGACCAGGTTTTCCCCAAAAAACTCGTACCGCAGTTCACGCAGATGACGCTCCGGCCCCTCCCACTTCTGTCTCAGCGTTGCCGGCAGTTAGCTCCTCACTGCTACTGAGTTTAGCTGCATTTCTACCGTCAATATTAATTCAATAACTGCTTCTAAACCAAAAAGTTCACCACCGGACATGTTAGAGCGGGAGTCTGACCTGAAATCACGGAGAAATGAATAACATCAACAATCAGGATTACAGCTTTCTGTGACGTTTTCCTCAGGTAAATACTGCTATAAAAACCTCTATCTATCACATAATGTAAGTGTTTATACCTTAACTATGAGAACCAACACTGTGTTTTATGCTTGTCTTTACAGGTACAGCAGTGAGCAGTGACCTACAGTCTACAGAGCCCAGTGAAGTTAAACATATTATATGCCTGCAATACTTCTATATCCTGTATCCTGTACAACATGTCAACATAACTGAACCCCATTAAAAATACTGTATATGTACTGAATATTCTATCATTTATTATATATTGTCATGTCATTTATCTTCCAACGTAATAATGTTTGAATGTGAGACAGTAATGTATTGTGTTCCTTAAGTCATTAATACAGGTTTAACATTTTCATATTGATAGATGTTACACAAACCAGGTTTTCAACTCGTACATGCAGGAAATCTTCATAAAACCTCTGTGAAATAACATGTTATTTATATAAAACCACACTTATTACTGAGTTTAAAAATGACCAAAACTCTTCTTAAAAGTAAAACACTTTATTTATGTTTAATTCATATTCTAGTTACACATGTTGTAAGTAACAAAGCTATAACTTTTATGTAAACTGTGCAGATCGTGTCCTTCAGACTGTCCTGATGCTGCAGCTGTCTCTGTCCTCTGATGGGTCCAGGAACACCTGAGCTTCATCAGGTCACCTGTAAAACAAGGCAGATTCAGTGTTACTTGTAAGGCAGCATATAATATACAGTATAATATAATACAAGTACAACAGCTCATTGTGGCTCGAAGTAGTCCTAAGTCCTAAGTGTCTGACTCCATAAAACAGCCTAGTGAGTGTCGTAGTTACACAATATTACTAAACTAATGAATCCCTGCAGTTTGACCATTTCTCTCACAGTAGCTCCATCGTTAACTCCAGTGCACGTAGATCAAGTTCATTTACACACTGTAAACACACACACACACACACACACACACACACACACACACCATAACACACACACAGAAAACAACGCAGGTAGGCCCAGCCTGTTAGCACGTTAGCAAGTTACACAAACAGAAAAGAATCACCATAACTCACTCCTGGTATTTTGGTAGCTTCTGACGAAGGTTAACGATCACACTGTCCCTCATATTATATATATATACATATATAACATAAAGTCCGACAGACTCAGTAACTATAGTAACACAGTGAAATCAAAGCTACAATCCTACCAAACTAATGACCTCCGCTGCTGAATTTATATACGGTATAAGTACAGTGTCTTCTTCTGATCACAGCTGTATTGATCCAGACGGTGAACAGATACTTAGCTACCCAGCAGATTTGTAAGTTACCAGGTTAAAGACAATTAAACTTATCTAACGTTATCTTACCTGTTCTATGCAGCTCAACGAGCTAACAGCTGATGAGCGGCTACAGTTTGTTCACTCGGAGGTTTTCTGCTCTTTCTAACAGCGACACAAACATTACTTACTGAGCACGTTTAACAAAATACAGACGAACATAAAGCCAATTCAGCCCGGTCACAAAACCCACAACAGTTACGGAGCCCCCCCGGCACGAAGCTTGGTGACTCACGGAATAAACTTCGTGTGAATCTATAAAAAATAATCTGCACCAGCTGGCTTAATAAATTAACCTCACCTTATAAGTTTCATGTTCATCTTGCAAACATTTAACAAACATTTAACAAACAATAACGTTAGCTTCACCGACGCTCCTGTAGCTAACAACAGTTAGCATGTGCTAGCGGTACACGAACAATGAAAAACAAAGCATCAATTCTTAAAAATACTTACAGTGACTTCCTCTGCCGTCTCTCCACAGACAGTTGGTACAATCCACAGTTACTTCCTCTGCCGTCTCTCCACAGACAGTTGGTACAATCCCTCTTTCAGGAATAGTCTTTCAGCCAGGCCAGTGTTGTACTGACCGTAGTTGTGAAAACAGTCCGACAGGAAGGTTCACACACACGTTCTGGTTTTTCCGACTCTAGCCAGACATTGCGGTCAAAAATAAAAATAAATCCACTGTGCTTATACGTATGTAAATTAGTGTTGGGCTGTGCAGCCAATGACTGAACAGTCTGCTGAAGCCTTTGCCCAGACATTAGGCTGGCAGGCTGCAAGCGGCAGGCTGCTGGCTGGCCTGCTTGCTTGTTCTCCGCTAGCTTGCTCTTTTATAGTGACAATGGCGGAGCTCCGATAGTCAAGAAGGAAGTAAACTGTGGTGGGTGGCAACATAACTGACGTCAGTAACGGGGAAAATGTCATTAACGGGGAAAATCTGAACAGACTGCTTTATCTCCTGTATTTTGACTGAGGCAGCCCACAAAAACATGACTGAGTCATTTTTTTTCACACTTGGCCTGCTGATAGGCCCTCCAGAGTCCCAAATGTACATAATCAAATGATTAAAAAGTTGGTTTTGCATAATATGTGCCCTTTAAGCATTATTATAAGAAGTTATGGATAAATAGTTGAAATACAGTAAGTTGATAATTAGCCAGTTATTCACTTTTCTGCTAGCTATTTATGTAATGTTAGCATTCAGGTGTTCATAGTAGTACTTTATTAAACCTGTAGTAGTACTGCAGTAAACCTGTAGTAGTAATATATTGAACTTGTTGTAGTACTGCAGTAAACCTGTAGTAGTACTATATTAAACCTGTAGTAGCAGTGTTTGCTCTATGTTGACTTTGGAGCGGCGGCCCGCCGCTGTTAAATTTCTGCCGCCACGGTATCAGAAATGGGGCAGACGCACAATGTAGTCGCGATTGCCTTTTAAATGATCCTGCCGACATAAAGTACCCCCATTGGCTGCCGCTCACATTGCAATTTAACAACAAGAAAACTATTCAGAGGTTATTGGGGCTGTTCAGTTTAACTCCACATACTGTTGTGTTGATGTAGCTTATTGTCAAAACGTTCGCTTTCTTCCAAGTCGACCATTGAACTAACAGCTCCTCCAAAAACGTCACCACGGTGGGTCCGTTTTAATTGGACAGCGTTCAACTTGTCAGTTCTCAGCTCAACGTCCTGATATCAAACATCTGGAAACATTAAAACGGTATATATATATTTGTTTGTGTCGCAGCGAAGTGTCACTTCTGTTTCATACGTGTTTGCCGACAGGACGGGGGGGCGGGGGGGGCGTCACGGGACGGGACGGGACGGGAGGGGGTGGGTGTTCGGACGGGCCTGCCCCCACTGCTCAAAAAAATCCTAGAGGAAACACTGAGTAGTACTATATAAAACCTGTAGTAGTATTGCAGTAAACCTGTAGTAGTAATATATAAAACCTGTAGTAGTACTGAAGTAAACCTGTAGTAGTACTATATAAAACCTGTAGTACTAATATATTAAACCTGTAGTAGTTCTATATAAAACCTGTAGTAGTACTATATTAAACCTGTAGTAGTACTATATTAAACCTGTAGTAGTACTATATAAAACCTGTAGTAGTACTATATTAAACCTGTAGTAGTACTATATAAAACCTGTAGTAGTACTATATTAAACCTGTAGTAGTACTATATAAAACCTGTAGTAGTACTATATTAAACCTGTAGTTGTAGTGTTACCTTGCAGGGGGGTCTTAGGTGAGTGTGGTTCTGGTTCCAGCAGGTTCAGGTAGTAGTACTGCTGTCTGGTCATTCTGTCAGTCACATGGAACTGGTTGAGCGCCAGCAGCGCCTGAAGACATCATACAACCATCATCAATACCAACATCTACACTGTTTTATTCTGTTCGACAATGTTTTATCGCCTCTGGCCAACATACAGAGAAACAACAATATTGAAAAGTTGTTTTTTGGACTAATCACAGCCTGTAGGAAATTGTTACCACTGGACTCATCCGACCAATCAGAGCGGTTATACAGAGCTGTCCGTCAGAGTCTTTCATCCCTGCCTCTGCCCCAAGTTCCAACAACAGCCGAGCTGCTTCATTTCGCTCTAAAAACAGATACATGTCAGTGTGATGTCAGAGTGATGTCAGTGTGATGTCAGAGTGATGTCAGAGTAATGTCAGAGTACCCATGTTGGCGGCGAGCTGCAATGGCGTTCTGTGTTTGTAGTCGGTGCAGCTGATGGAGGCTCCGTTCTGCAGCAGCAGTCTGATGGAACCGATGGCTTCGTTTTTGGCAGCGTAGTGAAGAGGGGTTTGCTGGTCCAGAAGAGTCCGAGCCTCTGGATCAGCTGAGGACAACACATACCTATTGATCAATAACTACAGCTTGATGAGTATTTGCCATTAGTAGACTATTAAAACTTTATTGTAGTTTGTCTTCATTAAAAAGAGATTTTTTTAAATGTTTCAGCAGCAGAAACACCAGAGACTAGATTGAAAAGGGGGCAGGATTTTAGATGGATTATGAGAGTTCCCTCCCCTACAGAGGACCCTCATACTAAAAGACACACAAACTACAACAACAACATGTCCTTTAACACCCTTCTGGACTCCACAAAGACCTTTTTGGTCCAGCAGGAACTGAACCATGTCCTGGTAGTCCAGAGCTGAGGCCACATGAAGCGCAGTGATACCAAACTGATCTGGCCGGTGGAGGTCTGAGCCCCGGTCCAAGAAGAACCGCATCACATCCACACTCCATGCCCTGGAGACCTAAAACAGAACCTTCATCAGACAGAAGGCAGGTTGTCTCCAGATTTACAATAAAACACTAAACCAGATAGCAGATCAGAGTCGGACGGGACAAGAAACTGACTTTACCGTTACTCTACAGCGCAGTGTCACAGTGTTAAAATTAAGTAATACAATAAAGGTCTATATTAAACCTGTAGTAGTGCCCATATAAAACCTGTAGTAGTACTATATTAAACCTGTAGTAGTACTGTATTAAACCAGTAGTAGTACTGCATTAAACCTGTAGTAGTTCTATATTAAACCTGTAGTAGTACTATATTAAACCTGTAGTAGTAATATATTAAACCTGAAGTAGAACTGCAGTAAACCTGTAGTAGTATTATCTTAAACCTATAGTAGTTCTATATTAAACCTTTAGTAGTTCTATATTAAACCTGTAGTAGTACTATATTAAACCTGTAGTAGTTCTATATTAAACCTGTAGTAGTACTATATTAAACCTTTAGTAGTTCTATATTAAACCTATAGTAGTTCTATATTAAACCTTTAGTAGTTCTATATTAAACCTGTAGTAGTACTATATAAAACCTGTAGTAGTATTGCAGTAAACCTGTAGTAGTAATATATTAAACCTGTAGTAGTACTATATAAAACCTGTAGTATTACTATATAAAACCTGTAGTAGTACTGCAGTAAACCTGTAGTAGTACTATATTAAACCTGTAGTAGTTCTATATTAAACCTATAGTAGTTCTATATTAAACCTGTAGTTGTACTATATTAAACCTGTAGTAGTACTATATTAAACCTGTAGTTGTACTATATTAAACCTGTAGTAGTACTATATAAAACCTATAGTAGTACTATAAAGTACAATAAAGGTGTATAACTGAACCTGATTCTTTACAATGTGGTCTGTAGTAGTTGTGAATGTTAGTAGTGAAACAAACAAAGTGTAGAATAAATCCTGTGTTGACCTCATGCAGGATGGTCTGTCCGTATCTGTCTGAACTGTTGGGATCAGCTCCGTCTGAGATCACCTGATCCAGAAACTGAAGGTCCACCTGCGCAAACACTCACAGGTTCAGGAGTTTTTTAAATTAATGGATACAAGCCAAACCCTTACCCTCCACCTAACCCTTCCCCACTGATAGGACACATTGTAAAACACTGATCAATGTTACCTGGTCAATGTTACTTGGTCGGTGTTACCCGGTCGGTGTTACCCGGTCAATGTTATCTGGTCGGTGTTACCTGGTCAGAGTCGTGGTTGGTTGCAGCCAGCTGCCTGAAGTGATTCAGCAGTTTTTTATTCAGATGTTGGTTTTTATTCGTTGTGTCGGTTTCGTCTCGCTGATCTTCATCATCTTCATGATCCTCAGCCAGACCACTGTATCTGATCTCCAGTTGAACACCTGAGTATTGAACATCAGAGTTTTACCTGTAATAAATCCACATGTTCCTCAAACCACAGACTCTGTGTGTGTGTCACCTGTCAGCTTTTTTCTTCTCTGCTTCCAGCGGCTGCAGGAGTATGACGCCCACCGGACTCCAGCCTTCACTGCCGCTGACACTGAAGACCTGGACCCCTGAGGACACACCAAGACCTGAGGACTCCCCGAGACCTGAGGACACCGAATGTAGTACTTTCACTGCACATAATACTAACATACTCTTAACTTAAGTAAAGTTCTGAATGCAGTACTTTTACTTGTCATAGAGTATTTTCTGTTTGATGTATCAGTCTTTGTGTTATTGATTATTATAAAAAATAATCAGTAAACCATCTGGGACTCTCAGCAGATTAGATTAAAGGTGGTTCTGGTTCTGGCTCAGACTCACGTGGATCAGGTTGTTGCTTCCTGTCATCTCCAGCTCTAGTCCAGGATTGTGGAGACCTGTCAGTCTGGCCTGGGTCCCCCTCTTCATCCTGCTGAGCTCTTAAAATCTACCAGATCTCCTGAAACCTGCACTGATCCAGCTCTGTCTGAGTCTTTGCTTTGTGGTTTTTGCTCAAAACAAAACCATAAAGTCAGCTGATCGCCGCCGCCCGCTCAAAGGTTATCTTCTTATCAGTGGCGGGAGGGTCCAGGTCCAGGACCGTAGACTGAATGGAAACCAGCGACTGACATCAACAGAGATGATTTTATAAGATTTTATTTTATAAAACACACACAGCTTCCTGTTGGATCATGAGCGCCTGCTGGAGTGCTTCATATAGACACCACAGTGACTCTGCTCACATTAAAGTCATCATCAGAAATAAAATTATATAAATATGTTTAACAGAATTTTAAAGCTCCAGTCTATAAGATTTAGCAACATCTAGTGGTGTAGTTTCAGATTGCAACTCACCCACCCCTTCCATTATAGTGGCCAGGTAATGTGCAGGAAACGCAAAAGCTCCTATTTGTATTCAGTGTTTGGTTTGTCCGTTCTGGGCTACTGTAGAAACATGGTGGTTCAACATGGCGGACTCTGCCAGAAGAGGACCCACTTCCTCTGTAGATAAACACGTCTCATTCTAAGGTAACGAAAACACAAAGATTCAACTAGCATAATACTAAAAATATAATAACATATACACACTGGAGCTTTAATTCATGTTAGTTTAAGTGTTTGTTACATTTATATATGAGTCCAAGTGTGCTACTGTGGTTCTACAATTTTAATAAATAAAGTTGTGTATGACAGCAGTGAAAATATTCTGAATGTTCACTGATGGTGGAACCTATGCAGCAACTTTCTCTTCAAAATTCTTCAATTCTCTTTGAAAATTTAAGTCTGAGATAACTGCAGTAAGAAGCTGCAGTTACTGTAAGCAGAAAGTTCAGATATTATATATTTATTTATAATATTATTATTATTATAGCGTTTCTTATAAAACTGTAAAAAAAGAAATACTCCTGAAGAAGTACTGAAGTACAGTAATGAAGTATTTGTACACAGTGCAGTATTCAACAGGATGTTACAGTAACCTCTAATCTTTCTGTGTGTGACACCAGAGGGCGCCAAATCTTCATTTAAAGGAGCTCTCCACTCATTATTATCATTATTATTATTAATATTTCTATTATTATTACTATTATTATTATTACTAATATAATTACTATAATTATTATTATAGTTATTATAACTATTATTATAGTTATTACTATTATCATTATAGTTACTATTATTATTATTATTATCATTATTATTATCATAGTTATTATCATTATTATTATAAAGGCTGTGGGAGCTGTCAGTCAATCTCAGATGCAGTTAACACACCTGTGTGTGAGGTGATGCTGACTCTAGCTAGTGTTAGCTTCTGGCTACGATGCCTCTAAATAAAAACAGATCAAAGTGACCTCAGAGCAGCACGAGGAAACTTTATTAACAAACAGGTGAATAGTCAGAACATGACTCAGATCTATATCATTGATCAGAAATCAGCAGAAATATAAAGTCTGGCAGTAATGTGACGGAAACAATATACTGGAAATAAAAGCACAAATTGTTTTTTAAAATCTGATATTAAAGAATATACTATATATATTTAGGTAGACACAAAATGTTCAACAAATGTATCACACTGAGGTCGGGGAACCTGCTTTTCCTCCACAGTTAAAGCAGTTATTAATCAATAATTGGTAGCATAAACACGTGTTTAAGTTGATTACTCCAACTAGTCCATGTTGTTTATGTCAACATCACTAAAATAATGTTTGCAACCAAAAAGTTTTATTTAAATTAATAAAGTTTTATTGAGATGAATATTAAAATCACTTACAATAATTACTTTATCAGTTTTAGGGACTAAATCTATTATAATTTAGTTTAGGATTAATTAAAAGGTCAATTTCGGTTTCAGAACTGGTTGTGATGCAGATGTATCTCCATTTCACCGTGAATTCAAACTGTCTGCAGTTGTTACAGGTAACTCATAAATATATCAATATATTGATCTCTGATTGGTAAAAACATTGAACTTATTTTGCTCTGATGATGATGTGATATCAGTAAACATGTTCTCTTGCGTCATTAGAACCAGATCACTAGGACCAGATCAGTAGAACCGGATCAGGAAAGGAAAAGATTACCGTGCCGCACGTGGTGCGATCATACACGCCGGGTTATTATGGTATGGGTTATGGTACGGGTGGCCTCAGGCCGGGTTATTATGGTATGGATGGCCTCTGAGCGAAGGAAACGTTTTCTGTCACGTTGTGTTCTTTTATGTAAATGAGTAAATACTTGAGCTTGTGACGTGACGTGCTACGGTAAGCGTACAGACTCATTTCCGGTTTACTTCCTGCTCTGTGTACACTGTTTGGTGCTGTAGCTCTGTCAGTGAACGCTAAATCTAAATTAGTTTTACTCGTTACAGCGGTTATTTTCACGCTTAACATTTAAATGTAGACTAGTTCTACCTTAGCACTCGGAGTTACTCCTTCTTTTAGCGACTTTTCGCTATTTTCAAAGTTTTTCGTACACTCTAGCTTCATTAGCATTAGCAGTTAGCTATGGCTTCTCCCTCTCCCTCTCCTCTGTCCTGCTCAGTGTGTCAGATGTTTAGTTATTCCTCTGCCTCCTTTAAAGATAATGGTTCATGTATTAAGTGTAGTTTATTTACTGCGCTGGAGGCGAGGCTTAGTGAGTTAGAGGAACAGTACCGCACCACAGAGATATTTTTAGCTGCTATAGTTAACCAGCCCCCAGTAGCCGGTGCGGTCCGACCGAAGGTAGCTTCTGTTAGCTGTCCCCCGGTAGTTCCCCCGGTAGTTCCCGAGCAGCCGGGAAGCCAGGGAGGCTGGGTGACTGACTAGGAAGACTAAAACACCGAAGCCCAAAGTTCACCACCAACCCATTCATGTTTCTTATACATTTTCCCCACTCAGCGACACACCTGCTGAGGAACCAACTCTGATTATTGGCAGCTCCATAGTCAGAAACGTGAAGTTAGTGAAGCCAGCGGCCATAGTTAAATGTATCCCTGGGGCCAGAGCGGGCGACATTGAATCGTATTTAAAACTGCTGGCTTTTTGGGGAAAACCTGGTCTGATTAGGAGAGACGGCATCCATCCCACTTTGGATGGAGCGGCTCTCTTATCCAGAAATATGG
This sequence comes from Dicentrarchus labrax, assembly GCF_905237075.1. Taxonomy (NCBI): domain Eukaryota; kingdom Metazoa; phylum Chordata; class Actinopteri; family Moronidae; genus Dicentrarchus; species Dicentrarchus labrax. The sequence continues at coordinate 184,136 of NW_026136998.1, forward strand.
CGAAGTTTATTTCTAAAACCTGACAGTCCACAGTTGGGACCAGGAAGCAGAGCTGCTGTCTTACACACTTCTCTGCTCTTTCTTTAGAACAGTCACCCACCCAAAACCCCATAGAGACTGTGTCTGTCCCCCAACCACCTAAATTATTTAAAGAAATAAAAACAAGAGGAGTTCAACATAAAAATCTAATAAAAATTAAACCAACTCCTCAGTAGCACAAAATAAGAGAATGAAATGTGGACTGTTAAATATCAGGTCTCTGTCCTCTAAAGCTGTTTTAGTGAATGAATTAATATCAGATTATGATATTGATTTACTTTGTCTTACTGAGACCTGGTTGTCCCACGAGGAGTATGTTAGCCTAAATGAATCCACCCCCCCTAGTCATATTAATACTCACATTCCTCGAGGCACTGGCCGAGGAGGTGGAGTAGCAGCCATATATGATTTGAGTGTTTTAATGGACCCTAAACCTAAACTAAATTATAATTCATTTGAAAGCCTTGTTCTTAGTCTTTCTCACCCAAACTGGAAAACACTGCAGCCAGTTCTATTTGTTATAGTGTACCGCGCTCCTGGACCGTACTCTGATTTTATATCTGAATTCTCAGAGTTTTTATCAAGTTTAGTCCTTAAATCAGATAAAGTAATTATTGTAGGTGATTTTAATATTCATGTGGATGTTGACAATGACAGCCTTAGTAATGCATTTATATCATTAATAGACTCAATTGGCTTCTGTCAGAGTGTAAATAAACCAACTCATTGTTTTAATCACACTCTTGACATTGTTTTATCATATGGCATTGATATTGAACATTTAACAGTCTTCCCACATAATCCTTTCCTATCTGACCATTATTTAATAACTTTTGTATTCATACTATTAGATTATAAGCCATTAGGCAAAACTTCCTACAGCAGATGTCTATCTGACAGTGCTGTAGCTAAATTTAAGGAGGAGATTCCTTCAGTGTTTAATTCAATGCCATGTCTGAATTTAACAGAGTCCTATAATAGCTTTAGTCCCTCTGAAATTGATAATCTTGTCGATAGTGCTGCAGGCTCACTACGATCAACATTAGACTCTATCGCTCCTATAAAAAGGAAATTATTAAAACATAGGAGACTAGCACCGTGGTACAACCAAACCCGCCAGTTAAAGCAAATAGCTAGGAAATCTGAAAGGAAATGGCACTCTTCCAAATTATCAGAATATCCCTCAATTTGGCAAGATAATCTTAAAACGTATAGAAAGGCCCTCCGTAATGCCAGAGGAGCCTATTACTCAGCACTAATAGAAGAAAATAAGAATAACCCTAGGTTCCTCTTCAGCACTGTAGCCAGGCTGACAGAGAGTCACAGCTCTACTGAGCCACATATCCCCATAAACTTAAGTAGCAACGACTTTATGAGCTTCTTCCACAATAAAATTATTACTATTAGAGAGAAAATTAATCACCAACTGCCATCAACAGTTATCAGTGGCTCTCCAAGTTCAGGGACTTTTGCTAATGTAAACTTAGATATATATTTAGACTGTTTTTCTGCTATCGATCTTCATCAGTTAACTTCAATCATTTCTTCATCAAAGCCATCAACCTGTCTATTAGACCCGATCCCAACTAGGCTGCTTAAAGAAGTTGTTCCCTAATTGGCACTTCTTTCCTGAATATGATTAATCTTTCTTTATTATCAGGATATGTACCACAGTCCTTTAAAGTACCTGTAATTAAACCCCTTCTTAAAAAGCCCACTCTTGACCCAGGGGTTTTAGCCAACTATAGACCGATCTCTAACGTCCCCTTCCTCTCTAAGATTCTGGAGAAAGTATTCGCCAAACAGTTGTGTGACTTTCTACATAACAATAGTTTATTTGAGGATTTTCAGTCAGGATTTAGAGTTCATCATAGCACAGAGACAGCTCTGGTTAAAGTTAATAATGACCTTCTGATTGCTTCTGACAATGGACTTGTCTCTGTACTTGTATTATTAGATCTTAGTGCTGCATTTGACACCATTGACCATGATATTCTTTTACAGAGACTTGAGCATCAAATTGGCATTAAAGGAACCGCACTAAGCTGGTTTAAGTCATATTTATCAGATCGTTCGCAGTTTGTACATGTTAACGATGAATCTTCAATAAATACTACAGTTAGTCATGGAGTTCCACAAGGTTCTGTACTTGGACCAATACTATTTACTTTATATATGCTCCCTTTAGGCAACATTATTAGGAAATACTCCATTAACTTTCACTGTTATGCAGATGATACGCAGTTATATCTATCAATCAAGCCCGATGAAATTAATCAATTATGTAAATTACAAACATGTCTTACGGACATAAAATCCTGGATGAGCTGCAATTTTCTGATGTTAAACTCAGAAAAAAACGAAATTCTTGTTCTTGGCCCCAAAAACCTTAGAGACTCACTGTCTAAAGATATAGTTACTCTAGATGGCATTACCTTGGCCTCTAGCACCACTGTCAGGAATCTTGGAGTTATCTTTGATCAGGATTTGTCATTTAACTCCCACATAAAGCAGACCTCTAGGACTGCCTTCTTTCATTTACGTAATATTAAAAAAATTAGACACATACTATCCCAGACAGATGCAGAAAAACTAATCCATGCATTTGTTACTTCAAGGCTGGATTACTGCAACTCCTTATAATCAGGTTGCCCCAATAAGTCCATTAAAACGCTCCAATTAATTCAGAACGCTGCAGCACGAGTACTGACAGGAACTAGAACAAGAGATCACATCTCTCCTGTACTAGCTTCTCTGCATTGGCTCCCTGTAAAATGTAGAATAGAATTTAAAATCCTCCTCCTCACCTATAAAGCTCTTCATGGTCAGGCCCCTTCATATCTTAAAGAGCTCATAGTACCCTATTACCCCACTAGACCACTACGTTCTCTGAATGCTGGGCTACTTGTGGTTCCTATAGTCTCTCAAAGTAGAACAGGAGCCAGAGCCTTCAGTTACCAAGCTCCTCTCCTGTGGAACCAGCTTCCAGTTGTGGTTCGGGAGGCAGACACCCTCACCACATTCAAGAGTAGGCTTAAGACATTCCTCTTTGATAAAGCTTATAGTTAGGGCTGGATCAGGTAAGTCCTGAACCATCCCTTAGTTATGCTGCTATAGGCCTAGACTATCAGGGGATTTCCCATGGTGCACTGAGCTCCTCCCTTCCTCTCTCTTTCTGCACTCATTCATGTCCCATTAATGCATGTTACTAACTTCACTTCTTCCCCGGAGTTCTTGTGCTTTCTCGTCTCGCAGGTTCTTATCGATCCTGGTGGAGCCTCCTGCCATGGTCCTGCTAGATTGCCATTGCCAATACTGTTGTTGCTGTGCACCTGTCTGTCTGTCTCTCTCTCTCTCTCTCTCTCTCTCTCTCTCTCTCTCTCTCTCTCTCTCTCTCTCACCCCAACTGGTCGAGACACACGACCACCCACCTAGAGCCGAAGGATCTGTCCTAGGTTTCTGCCTTTTAACAGGCAGTTTTTCCTTGCCCTTGTCGCCAAGTGCTTGCTCATGGTGGTACTGTTGGGTCTCTGTAATTAATGTTTTAAAGAGTTCAGTCTAGACCTGCTGTATTTGAAAAGTGTCCTGAGATAACTTCTGTTATGAATTGACGCTATACAAATAAAATTGAATTCAATTGAATTTGCAGTTTTTCACTCGCCATTCACAGTCAAGGCTTCTGATCTGCCTGTGGACATCCAACTTGAAATAATTGACTTGCAGTGTGATTCTACGGAGCCCCTAAAGGGACATGGGGGAGAAAAAAAAAGAAAAAGAAACGTTTCTAGTGCGCACTGGATACTATCTTGTGAGCACTAGATACTATCTTGTGCGCTCTAGATCCCTATCTAGTGAGCACTAGATACTATCTAGTACTATCTAGTGCGCACTAGATACGTTTACTTTTCTTTTTTTTCCCCCATGTCCCTTTAGGGGCTCCGTATGATTCAGATTTGAAGGATAAATTTGCCTCGACGAGCTTGGACACATTTTATCAATATCTCTTGCCGGGTTACCCCAAACTGACAGCCCTGGCTGCAAAAGTGTTGTGCATGTTTGGGACTACCTACTATTGTGTACAGGTTTTTTCTGTAATGAGCATTAACAAATCAAAGTTGTGCTCAAGGCTCACACATAAGCACTTAAAATACATTCTGAGATTGGCTGCTACTCAGGATTTGATCCCTGATATTGATGCACTCATAAAGGCTAAAAGATGCCAAGTTTCAGGAGCAAATTAAACAGTGAGTAAACCTACTTCATGTAAAATGCTGCTTCAGACACTTTTGTATACTGAAGAATACAGCTCTGTGAAAATGCATACCTACTGTGTGAATGTTTAAAGACACTGAACGATAACTTTTAACTTTTCACCTTTAATAGCTCTTCTACTGTTGGACTGTGCAACTGTTCTCAATACTCAAGTGAGAGACAGATCATTCATCTGCCCACACCATCGATTCTGCGTGAGTCGGCTAACATTAGCCCACTGCCTTGGCTTCGAGCCCTTTACCTGGTCTGTTCACCTGACGGCCTAAGTCATCTGGATCCCTGTCTACAATGTGGGCTGGCAGGCTTTCTATCGGGATCCTCGTCTGGTTTCTCCTGTCTCTCCTCTATCAACCCGTGACAGGACTCCTTCAGTACTCAGCTGCTGAACTCTATCGGCTCCGTCCTCACCTGCTCAAGCCTCCGCCGGTGTGTCGGTTTAACTGGAGTTGAATTAACTGGTGATACTGAGGCAGATGTGTGTAGGCGTGGCTTTTTAGGACCCCTTATTGCCGAACCAGGAAATAAAGATTCTGACTACTTCTATGACATTCATTTGTTGGTGACTTTTAAAACACTGCAATAGAAACTCTTTACTGGAACAATAATGTTGGTGTCTGCTCCTCACTACGGAACTATTATTCACTGTCATGGTGACATTAACAGCTGCTGATCGCTACCGTTGTTTCAGTTCTGAGTCCTTCCCGAGTATAACGTTACATCGAAGAAAGACTTCTTTGGATATCGTATATTGTAATCATACAATGGCTTTACAATACATCTTAGAAACATTAACTATTTTAAATAATTTAAACACACCAAAATGTAATTGTTTGTAAAGGCAACCACACGCTCGCACTATTGTAAAACCACATTAACGGAGTAGCTCGAGTTTGGATTAACCTGTGATATTATCCTGAGTGAGACTGGTTGAGATGATGAGCTCAATGCTCGTAGTTTCTCTTGTGAAAAAAAAAAAAACCTTCACAAAAAACGTCTCTATAATGAATATTTATGTATTCCTCAGGAACCAGCAGGTTCTCAAATCTGTAAGAGTATAAAGTGAGGACTATAGGGAATGGCAATGTATGTGACATAACACTGATAACGTCAATAAAACGTCCAAAATCCTCATGTTACCGGTCTAGTGTCATAGTTGTTTTTAATGTGTGCAATTATATCCAGCCTATAAATTAATCAGTCCGAGTTTACGCTCCAAGCAGTGTGGAGAACTTTGTAGCTGTGGCAGAGTGCACATTCATGCTACACTATTTACCGTCCATCGAGTTTAATATTAAAATCTAGACGTTTCGCTCACTCATCCCAATAGTCTACAAAATTCAGTTTAGTCTACATGTGCTGCACGTCACAACTCTGGATTTGAAAATAAAGTCATAATTATAAAATTGGTAAATACTGCACAATAAGACCTAAATGCATGTAAAACTGATTAAACAGAGTTATCGTTTGAGCAATAGCTTCACACACACATTTTAGAATTACTGGAGTTATTGTCAATAATTTAAACCCACCAAAATCAAATCCTTAGGCTACTTAAGCAACATACCAGCTCTGGTGTAGAAAACAAATGTACCCACATGTGATCATGGTGGACAAACTCAAGTTCAATATACAATGCAAGTCTTACATAGCAGCTAAATTGACCAATTTGTGACTGAAGGAAAGAAATGATTTGTAAGTAAGAGTTTGCTGACATGTACAGAATATCATTGTGATTAGTGAAATAAAAGTCTGTAGACTTTAAAAGGAAATAAGATCAATGAAAACAGCTGTTGTATCACAAGTTAATCTGGTCATATCATGCTTTGCCACAGCTAACTTCAAGATGGGTTTACATATTTACAGTCTTTATGAAAGTATAAACTGTTCTGAAAAGATTTTGACGTCAGTATAATATCAATGTATGAAGACAACAAAAACATTTTGTAAAGGATTTATTGGCATGACATGTACCTTATGTTAATGATTTGATTTTGGTGGGTCTAAATGCAAGTTAGAAATTAAGATAAGATAAGATATAAGATATTCCTTTATTTGTCCCACAATGGGGAAATTCCAATTCCAAATTACAGACATTATTTCTAAAATATGTTGTAAAGGTTTATGGTTACCATATATAATGACACAATTTAATCACATTTGACATGCTTTCAGGTTTTACTTTTGTGCAGCATTTACAAATGTGACTGTGACAAGATTATCGCTTGATGATCCCTGTCCAAATTTACTTAAAAACCTAAAAAGAATTGACATGTGAATGAAACTCATACAGACTACCACCCCAACCCCCATACATGCACCTGTGCGTAGTTAACCAAACCTAGACGATTCTGTTCTGATCTTAGTTTGTACAGCTGGGCATCCAACTTCTGCCCCTATTGCAAAATAGGTAACAATATCTAATTTGGTTGAAAGACTTTGCTGACATGTATAGAATATAAATAAAAGATAAAGTCTGTAAACCTTATTATGAAACGTGATCAATGGTAGACAGATTGCATCACAAGTTAATCTGCTCATAATGCTTTGTCACAACTCTACTTCAAGATGGTATTAAACATATACTGACTGTTTCAATGTATAATACCACAATTCTATCACATCTTATAATCTCTGTGCCATTTATTCAAAATCCCATGTGAATCGGATTTGTATATCGTAGCCCCTCTACTGATTAAAGTTTTAACATTATCCAATTTCTCTTCCTATTGCAAAATTAGATTTCACAGTTGTCTAATTTGGATGAAAGAGTGTGCTGTTATGTGTATAATATCATTGTGATTGGTGAGATAAAAGTGTAGACGCGACATGATCGATGGTAAAATGTTGTAGGCTATCACCAGTTGATCTGGGCGTACCACGCTTTGCCACAGCTGACTCCACACTGCGTTAAACATATACTGCAGACTGTATGTTTCCTTACACACTGTGTGACAGTATAAACTCTTCTCAAATAGACCTGACATCAGATTAATAAGGATTCGTAAAACGACAGAAAGAACATTTTTTTCATTATTTATTGACATTTGCAGTGTTTGGAACAGGCATCAACACAGTCACCTACTGTGTCATTCTCTTCAAGCGTCCGGAGATCGCCGCCGCAAATAAAATTGATTCAAACTCCAGGTAACTCCGTTAATCTTATTAGACATCAGAACTGGAGTGTTTACAATGTTAAGGATTTCATTCTGGTTGGTTAAAATTATGAAAAGAAGTCAATTCAGTCAGTATTTCTAGTGTACAGATCTGCATCAATGCTCGGGAATATCACCAGTTAATTCAACCACCAGTTAAACCGACACACCGGCAATTCTCCTTCATCCGGACATCGCTTTCCTGCCTCGTCGGAGATACATCCATCGTGGATCTCGTCGAAGCTTCCACTTTGACAACTCCAAACCAATAAAATCCATCTGGTCCTCCACACGACGCCCTCCATATAACACCGGCCGGGTTGTCGACCACACAGTGTTAGCCAGCCTTGCTAGGTCGGCTAACACTACTGGAAAATGTGACAACATCCCGGTCCATGTCGGTCTATTAAACATCCGCTCACTTACGAGAGAGGGGCATCTTATCCAGGATCTCCTCATCGACCGTAAGTTTGACTTTCTTTGCTTGACCGAGACATGGCAACAACCGAACGACTTTTCCCAACTCAACGAGTCCACGCCCTCTGGGTTTGTTTACACCTGTAAACCTCGTGGCTCCGGGCGTGGTGGAGGTCTCGCGATAATTCACCGCGAGAAGTGGAAAGTACTACCGGTATCTGCTCCTACCTTCAACTCGTTTGAATCAACTGTGTGTCAACTTTCTGGTCCAGTTCCCACCATCGTTGCAACTGTTTACTGCCCCCCTAAAGCAAACAATAACTTTATCAATGACTTTGCTGCTCTACTCACCCACCTAGCCACACTTTCCCCAAATGTAATTCTGCTGGGGGACTTCAACATACATATGGACAATATCAATCTACCTCTTACCCATGACTTTGCATCCTGTCTTGACAGCTTTGGCTTCCAGCAGCATATTGATTTTCCCACACATTCAAAGTCACATTCTGGATTTAGTTTGTTGTTCTGGTCTCATTCCTTTCAACTGTACTGCAGATGAACTTCCTATAACTGATCATTTGCTTCTGTCGTTCAATGTCAAACTCACTCTGTCCTCAACAAAGCCCCCACGTGTTATCTCATTCCGTAACATTAAGAAAATGAATCCTGATGCACTTTCCTCTCATATCAGCTGTCTCCTGAACACTCATAATTCATCCACCCCCGACGACTTGGTTTCCCACTACAACACCGGCCTCACCTCCATTCTTAATTCTCTCGCTCCTATGAAAACCAGGTCCGTCTCCTTCTCCACCTCGGCCCCTTGGTTCACTTCCGAACTACGGCAAATGAAAGCCAAAGGACGACAGCTCGAGCGACTATACAAGAAAACTGGTCTTGTTGTTCATAAAGACATGCACAAAAATCATATTTTACACTATAAGGACTGCATTTCTCAAACCAAACTCAACTACTACTCTGGCATAATCTGTTCGAACGAAGGCAATTCCAAGTCTCTGTTTTCTCTTCTCAACAATATTCTCAGACCCCCGGCCTCTCTCCCTCCCCACCTGTACTCAACTGCTTTCTGTAACTCCCTGATGTCCTTTTTCAATCAGAAAATTCATCAGATCCACCTGCACCTAGGCCCAAGCTCCTCCCTCAGCACCTCTCCAGAACCCTGTCTGACTTCTCACTCACTTTCTTTCTTTCAGCTCCCCTCTGACTCAGATATCTCAGACCTCATCTTAAAGTCCAAGCCCTCCACCTGTCAGCTAGATCCCCTCCCCACAGTTCTGGTGAAAGCCTGCCTCCCTTCTCTCCTCCCCCTCATCTCTGCCATCATCCATTCCTCACTCTCCACTGGAATTGTTCCTGCACTCTTCAAAACTGCTGCCATCACTCCAATATTGAAAAAACCTGGTGCTGATCCTAACAATTACAATAATCTGACAACTTGTACGAACAATTCCAATCTGGTTTTCCGCCCCCTCCATAGCACTGAATCTGCACTAATCAATATCACAAACGACCTCCTCCTGGCAGCCGACTCTGGTTTACTCACTATTCTCATCCTCCTCGATCTGAGCGCGGCCTTCGACACCATCTCTCACACTATCCTCCTCAACAGATTAATTTCCATTGGTATTTCACACACAGCCCTTGACTGGTTTAATTCCTACCTCTCAGGCCGCACTCAGTTCATCCAACTCCAATCCTTCAGTTCCCAGTGCCCCAGGGCTCTGTCCTGGGGCCCCTTCTCTTCATCATCTACCTCCTTCCCCTTGGCAATATCTTCCGTAAATATAACATCCACTTTCATTGCTACGCGGATGACACCCAGCTCTACCTCTCCAGCAAACCAAATTCCACTCTCCCACCTTCCTCCCTCACTGACTGCTTCACCGAGCTCAAATCCTGGTTCTCCTCCAACTTCCTCAAACTAAACAGTGATAAAACAGAATTTTCTTCTTATTGGCTCTAAATCAACCCTCTCAAAAGCTGACAGTTTTTCCCTCACCATCGACCACTCCTCTGTCTCCCCTTCCCCCCAGGTTAAGAGTCTGGGTGTCATCCTCGACAGCACATTATCTTTCCAATCCCATATCAATAACATCACCCGGTCTGCATATTTCCACCTACGCAATATTAATCGACTCCGCCCCTCCCTTTCTCCCCACTCCACTGCCATCCTTGTACACAGCCTTGTCACCTCCCGCATCGACTACTGCAACTCCCTTCTCTTCGGTCTACCTCACAAATACCTCCATAAACTTCAACTGGTTCAGAACTCTGCAGCTCGAATCATCACCAGAACCCCCTCCATCCACCACATCACCCCTGTTCTACAGCAACTCCACTGGCTCCCGGTAAAACTCCGCATTGACTTCAAAATCCTCCTATTCACGTTCAAGGCCATCCACAACCTCTCCCCTCCTTATCTGTCCGAACTCCTCCACATCGCCAACCCTTCCCGTTCCCTCAGATCTGCCTCCTCTGTCCACCTCTCTGTCCCTCCCGCCCGCCTCGTCACCATGGGGAGCAGGGCTTTCAGTCGCTCTGCCCCCAAACTCTGGAACTCACTCCCACCGGACCTCAGGAACCTGGACTCTCTCACACTCTTCAAATCAAGATTAAAAACTCACCTATTCAGAACTGCCTACCCCACTTAACCATCTACATTGTCTTTTCTTATCTGTTTCTTATTTCTTGCTGGGTTTTTTTTGGGTTTTTTTGTGTTGTACGGTGTCCTCGAGTGCCCAGAGAGGCGCCTCTAATAATTTAATGTATTATTATTATTATTATTAACATTGTGCACTAATATGTCAGTCAGCAGCTTCAGTACAAAAGAGTTTGGTTTGGTGGAACTCTGTTGTTCATGTACTGCCACAACAACTTTCATGTATTTTTATGTATACATTTTATACATTTATAAGGCAGTAGGATAACTTAACCTTTCCTAATAGCTCCCACTTTAGTTTGCATGGTGTGGTGAGTCAGTTCAGGTGGTCAGGATTACTGCACACGTGGAAATGTATGTAAATTTAAAGTAATTTCTAGATCTTGACAAGTTGTTTTAATCATAAAGTAAAAAAGCATATTGTTCAGTTCCAGGTACATGTTACTTAATGTTCTGTGGCTTTGTAGATCCACATCCACTGTGATCTTTAAATTGTAATGCACATGTGTAAATGATAAACTGAGGCATAATATTGTTGAAATTGCACTTATTTTCCTTAAGAAAATTCAGGTTGTTCATATTGTTTTGTGAACATTTTCAGAATGTATTTCTATTTCTTTGCACTAAAACAAAGAGAAAAATTAGGGGTTGTTGCTATTTATAGGTAATTATGCCTTAATTTTACTGGTCCGGCCCACTTAAGGTCAAATTGGGTTGTATGTGGCCCCTGAACCAAAATGAGTTTGACACCTCTGCTCTAAAGATTTGTACAGATATTTACAATTGAGGAATTATTTAATGTCAAATAGGGAGTGGAACTCTCTTATGCAACCAGCTACTCCCATAGAACTTTAACTCTAATAAAGATTGTGGAAGAAAAGAGTAGCACAAAAATAAATGTTTGTAATCACAAATGTCAGGGAATACTCTGGATATAAAAGAAAACTGAATGTCATCATTAAAGATGAAACATGGGAAGAAGTGTGTGAGGAGGACATAAAGTAACTAATAGGCCACTATGGAAAGAATTCAGCTGGAAATGAAGAATGAGGTATTTTAAAACTGCTCTCATTGGATCAGAAGTAAAACAGTTTTGTGCTGGAGGGACTGTAAGAAGGTTGGTGGTCACACACATATTTTTAGTTTTTTAAATGAAAATCCTACTGGGAAGGGATTGATACAGAAATATGTGCCATTATGAATATTGATTTACCACTATAAGCATTGTTTTATATTGTGCAATAATAAAAGAGAGTAAGGCTTACCTGTTGCACATCCTTTTTATGGTGGCTCAAACACTGCCACCTATTGTACATCAATGGTAAGACAGGTTAATGAAAGTATTTAATAGAAAACATTACAGCAGAACTTCATGTGAAGATAGATATGTTGTTTAACCGATGGGCTCCTGTAATGACTCACTTTGGATTCCCAGTATGTACTGACATAATGATCATTAGTTCCTTTTACACTCATTTAGTTTATTAGGACTATTGATTCCTCTGTGTGGAGCTACGACATCTTTGTTGATTATATTTGTGTTTTGTTTGCTGAACTGTGTTAGTATTTCTTTTTCTTTTCTTTTCCTTTTTCTTCCTTCATCACAAGATGAAGTAAAAGTAAAGGATTTTGTTTTATTAAGTTTCATCAACAAACCTTCCGTTGCCCTGACAACCGTGACTTCCTGTCCACAGTAAATTTTCACTTTGTGAGCTCGTCGGGTCGCAGCTTCTTCTTCTGTCCATGTGAAGGTTTGTAAGAGACACTTTTCACTGTTTGACTCCTCAATGACTCTTTGTTCATCTTGTTAGTTTAGTTCAGTAGAAAGAGCAGAAAACTCTACTACTAATGTGTCAAACACATTCACACTGGGAGCTGCCCAGTACAACCAGTCTGATACAAGCAGACACTGAGCAGCTCCACTGGAACAGCTGGAGGTTCTAGGTGCCTTGCTCCAGGGCACTTCAGCCGTGGACAGTGAGGGAGGGAGAGCTATATGGAGGGGTTGGTGAGAGCTGTTGGGACTGAACCAAACTGAGCTGTTGATTCTCAGTGGGATCAGCAGGACTAGTAAACCTTTACCACTACAGGGAGTCATCAGATTCACTGTTCACATCCAAATATCACTTCATGGACCTTTACCTTGTGTTTGTCTCTGTGTGGACAGACATAATGTGAGCTCATTCTTCATGATTCCTCCACAGAGTGGACCAGGAGAGCTCAGAGGTTCCCCGTGGTCAGTCCCAGCAGCATCAAAGACACTTGGACTCCATATTTATGGTCTGTACATGGACAACAACTACTTTTACATCTATTGTGTTCACAATAATCTCCATGCTGCACTTTTTAGACCAGTGGATTGTCAGTCTGTCCAACATGGATCTGATGTTTGCTTTCATGATTTGACTTTGATTGAGTCATTCATATAATATTCTGTTCCAGCTGCTGGAGGACAACATTGTCACTTTTGTGAAGAACGAGCTGAAGAAGATCCAGAAGGTTCTGAGTTCAGATTACCCAGAATGCTTAGAGAGTCAGAGGCAGGATGAGGAGGTGTTGGACAGTGAGGGTGAAGAGCAGAGGAGGAGCAGCAGAGAGGCATTTCTGAAGATCACACTGCACTTCCTGAGGAGAATGAAGCAGGAGGAGCTGGCCGACTGTCTGCAGAGCAGTAAGAGGATCTCTCTAAAGATTTACCTCGCTGGATAAATGAGATATTTACTGATGTCTCAACAGATGGACCAAAATATATCCACATACTCATTCTTTAAGGAAATAAAATGTTAAAATATTTTCTTGTGTGTTCATTCAGGAAATCCAGTTTGTTTCCAGCATGAATTTAAACCTGAAGAAGAAGTTCCAGTGTGTGTTTGAGGGCATTGCCAAAGCAGGAAACCCAACCCTTCTGAACCAGATCTACACAGAGCTCTACATCACAGAGGGAGGGACTGCAGAGGTCAATGATGAACATGAGGTCAGACAGATTGAAACAGCATCCAGGAAACCACACAGACCAGAAACAACAATCAGACAAGAAGACCTCCTTAAACCCTCACCTGGAAGCGATGAACCAATCAGAACAGTGATGACAAAGGGAGTGGCTGGCATTGGGAAAATCATAAAAAATCATAAAAACGCCTACTGTTCACATGAGTTTTGTGGTATTAATAGTTCTAGTTTACGACTGTTGGCTTACAATTTACTTTTACCTGTTCATTTGATATGTGGACAACATAACAAATGGATGGAGGGGGGTGAATCTGATGAAATAAGTTCAACTCTCTTTCAAAATATCAGGTATTTCATGGAAATTATATAGTCCAATATGGCCGTCACCATATGATGTCATAATATGCAAATTAGATGGGGACATTTACTCCCTTGATAAACTTTAGGTCATTCTCAATATTTGTCTCATTTACACTTTGTCTCTATCTCATACCACTTTCAAGACAGAGCCTCCTGAAATTTAGATGTCAAAATCTAGTATTTTTAAAAATAAAACCTGGCGCCTGTGTTAATCTAATTTCGTTATGTTGTCCACATATCAAATGAACAGGTAAAAGTAAATTGTAAGCCAACAGTCGTAAACTAGAACTATTAGTACCACAAAACTCATGTAAACAGTAGGCGTTTTTTATGATTTTTTTACCCACCACCATCTCCCCCTATTGGAGGACACTTTTTCTTTTCTTTTTTATTCTCTTCTTCTTCATTATTATTATTATTATTATTATTATATGATAATAATAATAACAGTAGGCATCTTTTAGCTGCAGAGGCCTAATCTGTGCCCATCTATCCAGATAAAAGTTTGTAGTATTTGTAGAGTGTGGAATCACTGTGACTATCACGCTCACTAAACGACCGGCTGTCATCTCCCAAAGGTAGATTTTCCCCTTCAGAATTAGGATCAGTGAAAAGGAGACCCATCACTTCCCTAAGCGTCAACTTTTTGCTTGCCATTTTCGTTTATTTTGTCTCAATAACAATAATAATAATAATAATCCAGCAATACCGCTTCAGCATAAATAGCGCCGTGGCACACTATTTCCGGTTTCTCACCCAACAGTTTGGATGGGACTTCCTTGAACATTTTGCATTGAAACATGACGTTTTTCTGAGCTAAGGTCTAAGTATGGGATGTCTGCCAACTAGTGGAGGGGCGTATGAACAACATATAACACTATTAGGAGAAAACAGCTGTTTGATTCAGTACCATGTCCTGTCACAATTTTGAGACTTTGGCGCTTAAAGGGTTAACAGTGTGTTAAACAGAATTAAGAATTAAGTCTAACAGTCCTATGTTTAGCTATGAAAACTGTTATGCTATATGAATATGAAGAACATTGTTAACTGGTGATCCTGTAAACCAGGCCAGGGAAAAGTTGTGGTTCTGATGTCTTTGCTTGTGCAGGTCGGAGAAAGCTGGTTCATTCTGTGCCTTGTTTCCTTGCAGAGTTAGTAGTTAGCAGCTCAGTGCTAATGTCCTTTGCTTGTCCTTGTAAAGTCAGCTGGCAGGCTTTGAGTTTGTAACCATGTTTACTCTCATTAGCAGCATGCAAACCATGAACCTTAAGGAAAAGGGCAGGATCTTCATATTCAAAGGTCCAAGTAGTCTAAAAAGCAATGTTCTAGTGGAGGATGCGCTGCTTCATGAGTAGTAGGGTGCCAACAGGAGACAACAGAGCGGCTGGGTACATAATACCAGGGTAATACCATGTGATGATAGAAGGAATTAACTCAATACCACAGTAGGCTTCAGTACTGTTGTAACCTTCATAGCACTCTTAGTTTGTGTTGTTTTGTGTGTTTTTCAGTCTGTCAAGCTGTCTGATCACAGAGGAAGGCTGTGTTTCTCTGGCCTCAGCTCTGAGCTCCAACCCCTCCCATCTGAGAGAGCTGGACCTGAGCTACAATCATCCAGGAGACTCAGGAGTAAAGCTACTGTCTGCTGCACTGGAGGATCCACAGTGGAGACTGGACACTCTCAGGTATGGAGAGGTCTTTTTCCGCTGCAGACTTCTGAAAGAAGAGCTTTTTCTCTGACTGTCTGACACCAACCACGGTTGATAAACACTGACTCAGCAAACTGTTTGTGTCTTACATCAGATGATCAGTCAGAATTAGTCAGGGAAAAGTAGCCAGCAATGTGCTAAGGTGAGGTGATGAAATTGCTCTTTATCAAGACTTCTGGTCTGGCGGACTACGTGATGGCAGCATAGAGCGACAGGTCCCGATAATAATAATAATTAAAAGTTGCCCGATATAACTCGAATTTCAGTAGAGAGGCGCTAAAGCAAGGTTTGATATTACGGGTAAACAATGCCTAAAATAATGCCCAAAAAAGACAAGAAGAAACACGCTAAAAGTAGAAACCTTGACGAAGAAGAGGATGATAAGCTATCGCAAGCTAGCAGCAATATGGAAAAAGATGAGCACGTGGACACGGACTCGGAGCTAAGCCACGACGTACGCCTAGGTGTTATTCTAAAACAGCTGTGAGAATTCAGGAGAGACTCCACTCAGCAATTAAACAATTCAATTAAATTTTATTTGTATAGCGCCAATTCATAACAGAAGTAATCTCAAGACACTTTTCAAATAGAGCAGGTCTAGACTGAACTCCTTATAACATTAATTACAGAGACCCAACAGTACCACCATGAGCAAGACCTTGGCGACGGGGGGGTGGGTGGTCGTCTGCCTCGACCAGTTGGGGTGAGAGAGAGACAGAGAGAGAGAGAGAGAGAGAGAGAGAGAGACACACAGAGAGAGAGACAGACAGTCGCACAGCAACAACAGTAGCAACAACTACACTAATAGTAGTGACTGATGATGATGAACATGACAAAAGCAACGATGGGGGACAATGAGCAGTGACAACAGCAACAACAGTAACCGTAGCAATAATAATACTTATAATAATAATAATAACAGTAATATCAGTTATATAAGCAATGGCAGTCAAGCAGGACCATGGCAGGAGGCTCCATCAGGATCCATGAGAACCTGCAAGACAAAAAAGCACAAGAACTCCAGGGAAGAAGTGAAGTTAGTAACATGCATTAATGGGACATAAATGGGTGCAGAAAGAGAGAGGAAGAGAGGAGCTCAGTGCACCATGGGAAATCCCCCGATAGTCTAAGCCTATAGCAGCATAACTAAGGGATGGTTCAGGACTCACCTGATCCAGCCCTAACTATAAGCTTTATCAAAGAGGAATGTCTTAAGCCTACTCTTGAATGTGGTGAGGGTGTCTTCCTCCTGAACGACAACTAGAAGCTGGTTCCACAGGAGAGGAGCTTGGTAACTGAAGGCTCTGGCTCCTGTTCTACTTTTAGAGACTATAGGAACCACAAGTAGCCCAGCATTCAGAGAACGTAGTGTTCTAGTGGGGTAATAGGGTACTATGAGCTCTTTAAGATATGAAGGGGCCTGACCATGAAGAGCTTTATAGGTGAGGAGGAGGATTTTAAATTCTATTCTACATTTTACAGGGAGCCAATGCAGAGAAGCTAGTACAGGAGAGATGTGATCTCTTTTTCTAGTTCCTGTCAGTACTCGTGCTGCAGTGTTCTGAATTAATTGGAGCATTTTAATGGACTTATTGGGGCAACCTGATAATAAAGAGTTGCAGTAATCCTGCCTAGAAGTAACAAATGCATGGATTAGTTTTTCTGCATCTGTCTGTGATAGGATGTGTCTAATTTTTGTAATATTATGTAAATGAAAGAATGCAGTCCTAGAGGTTTGCTTTATGTGGGAATTAAATGACAAATTTAAAGATAACTCCAAGATTCCTGACAGTGGTGCTAGAGGCCAAGGTAATACCATCTAGAGTAACTATATCTTTAGACAGTGAGTCTCTAAGGTTTTTGGGGCCAAGTACAAGAATTTTGTTTTTTTCTGAGTTTAACATCAGAAAATTGCAGCTCATCCAGGATTTTATGTCCTTAAGACATGTTTGTAATTTTGTAATTTGTAACAGCATTAAAGAAGATATTAACAAAATGAACAAAAGAGTGGAAGAAACCGAGGAGCGGATCACTACGGCAGAGACACGGATCTAGTCAACGGAGGATGTATTGGCGCAGCTGGCGAAACTTCAGGAGCAGATGGATGCTAAATTGACTGAAGTGGAGGGACATTCAAGACGTGATAACATCAGGCTACATGGGGTAAAAGAAGGAGCTGAAGATAATGTCGGCACAATGATTTCTTTTTTGGAAGATTTATTAATGAAGGGTCTGGAGCTCCCCCCCACTACTGCGCTACATATTGAGAGAGCGCACTGGTCGCTCCGAACTGTGGAGGATATGGAAAATGCTGAAAGAGCCATATTGGTATTTGAACAGCAGCAACACTTTAAACAGGACATTGCTCTCCTTGAAAGAGTAAAACCCTGCACGAAAGACAGCTCCATACTGAAAATTGATCCAATCCTCGACCAAGGTATCCTGAGAGTGGGAGGAAGAATCAACAGATCAGCCATGCCAGTAAGCATTAAGAATCCCATAATCTTGCCCAAAAAATCCCACATATCAGAGATCATTCTAAGACACATACACATCCAAGTTGGCCATTCTGGTAGAAATCTCATGCTATCTAAAATGGGACAAAAGTACTGGATGCCCTCTGCAAACTCTTCGGCCCGTAGAATAATCAGAAACTGTTTTTTCTGTAGAAGAATGCAGTCCACAGTAAGAGAGCAGAAGATGGCAGATCTCCCTCAAGATCGTGTGATACCAGATTTACCACCTTTCACTTCAGTTGGTGTGGATTATTTTGGACCTTTTGTGATAAGACGAGGTCGAACCAATGTTAAAAGGTGGGGTGTAATTTTCACTTGCCTAACCAGCCGTGCAGTTCATCTTGAAGTAGCCAGCAGCTTGGACACTAACTCCTGCATCAATGCAATACGCAGATTCCTTTGCCGTAGAGGTACTGTAAAAAATGATTAAATCAGATCAAGGTACAAACGTTATTGGTGCAGAAAGGGAGCTTGAACAATCATGGAAAGAATTAAGTCAATGCAAAATCCAAAGAAACCTTGGTGGTATAAAGTGGATTTTTTAACCCAGCATCAGGTGCTCATCACGGTGGTGTATGGGAGAGACTTATAAAGTCACTCAAAAAGATCCTCTGTTCTGTGATAAAAGAATAAGGCCTGGATGATGAGACTTTGCAAACAGCCTTATGTGAAATGGAAGCAATAATGAATGATAGACCCATCACATCTGTAACAAATGACTTGAATGATGTGGAACCTTTAACACCCAATCATCTGCTTCTTCTTAAAACAAAACCCATCATGCCTCCTGGACTGTTCAATAAGGAAGCCCTGTACTCCAGGAGAAGATGGAGACAGGTGCAATATCTGGCAGATCTCTTTTGGAGGAGGTGGGTCAGAGAATACCTCCCTATCATGCAAAGAAGGAACAAATGTAATAACCCCAAAAGGAATTTTCAACCCGGAGACCTTGTCATGATTGTAGATGACTCTGTTCCAAGAAACTCCTGTGTCTTAGGACGGATTTTACAGACTTTTCCAGGAAGCAAAGGACTGGTTTGCAGTGTCTTGGTTCAAACTAAAACTAGCATCCTACAGAGACCTGTCAACAAACTTTGCCTACTCCTGGAGTCTGAAGAATAGTTAAAAGAATGGACATTTTTTGTTAGTATGAAAAAGGATATATGCATTTAAAATTGGCTGTATTTAAGTTATTTGTAATTGCTACATTTAAGATTCAAGCAATTAGGAGCTGGAATGTTGGAGCCAATTTTTGTATTTAATTATTTTAGAGTGTAGATAATTTATTTAGCTGATGAGATATATATGTTATGGTTTGTTTAAGTATCAGAAGAGTCATTTTGAATTTATTATTACAATTTATCTGTTCTGATTAACTCAGACTTTGATCAGCTGTGTAAAGAGGAAGAGGTGTGATTGAAGAAGCCTTTTGTCTGAACAGACAGGTTGAGGAAAGCTAAACAGGATCGACAGTCTTTGACCTCATGTTACCAAGAATACTTTATCTGTTCCAGATTCTTCCAGTTGAAATAAATGATAAACAATTTAATGAATGGGACAAATTACTATCAAGATTTATCTGGCAGGGGGAAAAGCCAAGGATAAAATTTCAAACTCTCCAATTATCGAAGTATAAAGGAGTACTTGCACTCCCATGCCTAAAAGATTATATTTCAGCCCAATTGAGGATCTTGTTTTGTTGGTGCAACTCTGAATACCAGGCGAGATGGAAAGAAATTGAAGAAAGAATATCAGGGAATATACCAATTCAGGTGAGGATAGGGGATGAAAGATGGATTAGAAACTTAATGGAAATAAATAATAAATGGATTATTTAAGTCTTAAAACCTGGCTAGCTGTTGTAAGTAAAAGCGGCTTGCGGGAAGAAATAAAGATTTTGAGATGGTGCTCACATGACCCCTGTAGTGTTCTCGTGCAGGGTGTTGAAACTCTGACTAAACACCAAGTTAAACCGTAGCCAATGAAGACAGAGTCGTTGTAAGTTTGACCATTTACTGTCACACTTCTTCATTAACATGCTGATGAAACTGCAAATAAAAGCAATACAAAAATATTTTAACTAAATATTTCAACATACACAGCTATATATATGAATACACATTGCTGTACTGCACTGTAGATACAGTTATAAAGACTAGTAACATTGCTGTTGGCTTGTATATAATTGTAAATAAAAACGTTTTTAAATTAACTTATCAAGTATAATTTTTTATGAAATCACTGCTAATATATGAACTTTAACATGTCTAATGTAAAATCCATCAACTTACGGCATTGCCTTTATGATACTTCAGAGTGGATGCGAACAGATTGTGGTTCAGAGCATAAAAAACATGTTTACCCTCCTTTCCTGCCAATCAGATAAACAGGAAGTGACCAAAGAGGAAGTGACTAAGCAGGATGTGATGTCGTAACATGAAACAAGCACATAATAAAGTTATAAATTTACAAATAAATTTGTTAAACTTTAAAGTATTCATTCACTTCTTGTTTCCAACTAAAATGAAATATCAACAAATTATCTAAAGGAGAAAAAGCCTTAAAGGCGACACAACCCCAAATAAACTAGATATTAACTATAAAAAATGGGTTAATCTGGGTCTCTTCTCATACTGCACCTTTTTTAATCAGAGGACAGTGAACAGTTTTGACGCATTAAAGAGACTACATGGTTTAAACAATAGTGACTTCTTTGATTCAATTCAATTCAATTTCAATTCAATTTTATTTGTATAGCGCCAATTCAACAGACGTTATCTCAGGACACTTTTCAAATAGACTAGGTCTAGACCGAACTCTTTAAAACATTATTTACAGAGACCCAACAGTACCACCATGAGCAAGCACTTGGCGACAAGGGCAAGGAAAAACTGCCTGTTAAAAGGCAGAAACCTAGGACAGATCCTCCGGCTCTAGGTGGGTGGTCGTCTGTCTCGACCAGTTGGGGTGAGAGAGAGAGAGAGAGACAGAGAGACAGAGAGAGAGAGAGAGAGAGAGAGAGAGAGAGAAAGACAGATAGACAGAGAGAGAGAGAGCGAGAGACAGACAGACAGACAGACAGGTGCACAGCAACAACAGTATTGGCAATGGCAATCTAGCAGGACCATGGCAGGAGGCTCCACCAGGATCGATAAGAACCTGCGAGACGAGAAAGCACAAGAACTCCGGGGAAGAAGTGAAGTTAGTAACATGCATTAATGGAACATGAATGAGTGCAGAAAGAGAGAGGAAGAGAGGAGCTCAGTGCACCATGGGAAATCCCCCGATAGTCTAGGCTTATAGTGTCTCTTTTGTAATATTACGTAAATGAAAGAAGGCAGTCCTAGAGGTCTTCTTCATGTGGGAGTTAAAAGACAAATCCTGATCAAAGATAACTCCAAGATTCCTGACAGTGGTGCTAGAGGCCAAGTTAATGCCATCTAGAGTAACTATATCTTTAGACAGTGAGTCTCTAAGGTTTTTGGGGCCAAGAACAAGATTTTCATTTTTTTCTGAGTTTAACATCAGAAAATTGCAGCTCATGCAGGATTTTATGTCCTTAAGACATATTTGTAATTTAGATAATTGATTAATTTCATCGGGCTTGATCGATAGATATAACTGCGTATCATCTGCATAACAGTGAAAGTTAATGTAGCGATTCCTAATAATGTTGCCTAAAGGGAGCATATATAAAGTAAATAGTATTGGTCCACGTACAGAACCTTGTGGAACTCCATGACTAACTGTAGTATTTATTGAAGATTCATCGTTAACATGTACAAACTGCGAACGATCTGATAAATATGACTTAAACCAGCTTAGTGCAGTTCCTTTAATGCCAATTTGATGCTCAAGTCTCTGTAAAAGAATATCATGGTCAATGGTGTCAAATGGAGCACTAAGATCTAATAATACAAGTACAGAGACAAGTCCATTGTCAGAAGCAGTCAGAAGGTCATTATTAACTTTAACCAGAGCTGTCTCTGTGCTGTGATGAACTCTAAATCCTGACTGAAAATCCTCAAATAAACTATTGTTATGTAGAAAGTCACACAACTCTTTGACGACTACTTTCTCCAGAATCTTAGAGAGGAAGGGGACGTTAGAGATCGGTCTATAGTTGGCTAAAACCCCTGGGTCAAGAGTGGGCTTTTTAAGAAGGGGTTTAATTACAGCTACTTTAAAGGACTGTGGTACATATCCTGATAATAAAGAAAGATTAATCATATCCAGTAAAGAAGTGCCAATTAAGGGAACAACTTCTTTAAGCAGCCTAGTTGGGATCGGGTCTAATAGACAGGTTGATGGCTTCGATGAAGAAATGATTGAAGTTAACTGATGAAGATCGATAGCAGAAAAACAGTCTAAATATATATCTAAGTTTACATTGACAGAAGTCCCTGAACTTGGAGAGCCACTGATAACTGTTGATGGCAGTTGGTGATTAATTTTCTCTCTAATAGTAATAATTTTATAATAGAAGAAGCTCATGAAGTCATTGCTACTTAAGTTTATGGGGATATGTGGCTCAATAGAGCTGTGACTCTCTGTCAGCCTGGCTACAGTGCTGAAGAGGAAGCTAGGGTTATTCTTATTTTCTTCTATTAGTGCTGAGTAATAGGCTCCTCTGGCATTACGGAGGGCCTTTCTATAAGTTTTAAGATCATCTTGCCAAATTGAGCGATATTCTGATAATTTGGAAGAGCGCCATTTCCTTTCAGATTTCCTAGCTATTTGCTTTAACTGGCGGGTTTGGTGGTTGTACCAAGGTGCTAGTCTCCTATGTTTTAATAATTTCCTTTTTTTAGGAGCGATAGAGTCTAATGTTGATCGTAGTGAGCCTGTAGCACTATCGACAAGATTATCAATTTGAGAGGGACTAAAGTCGTTATAGGACTCTGTTAAATTCAGACATGGCATTGAATTAAACACTGAAGGAATCTCCTCCTTAAATTTAGCTACAGCACTGTCAGATAGACATCTGCTGTAGGAAGTTTTGCCTAATGGCTTATAATCTAATAGTATGAATTCAAAAGTTATTAAATAATGGTCAGATAGGAAAGGATTATGTGGGAAGACTATTAAATGTTCAATATCAATGCCATATGATAGAACAAGGTCAAGAGTGTGATTAAAACAATGAGTTGGTTTATTTACACTCTGACAGAAGCCAATTGAGTCTATTAATGAGATAAATGCGTTACTAACAAATAACAAATAGAACTGGCTGCTGTGGTTTCCAGGATGGGTGAGAAAGACTAAGAACAAGGCTTTCAAATGAATTATAATTTAGTTTAGGTTTAGGGTCCATTAAAACGCTCAAATCATATATGGCTGCTACTTTAGATTTCTTCAGGTTCGTCATCACATTAATAGTTATATTCCGGAGAGCCAAAAAGTATTTGAGAATGAATTGTTAAAAATGTTTATTAGTGCCTACAGAGCGGACTCAGGGCTTAAAATAATAATTAAAAAGATTTTATAAGGGACTCCAAGTAGTTAAGACGAATAGTAACATCTACATTAAACAAAAATGGGAAAGCGAAACAACAGTTGCATCAAAGAGGAAGTCTGGACCAAATATTGTGAATTTCAATGCAAGATATCAAGCTCAATCTCTTGGAGAGTGTTTGGCTCAGTAGATATTTTATTTCACCTGTTCAGCAGTCTCATCACTCAGGTTCCTCCAGTTGCTGGAGAAAATGTGGTTCTCAGGAAGCAAACCATTACCACTTGTTCTGGGCCTGTCCAATTGTAAATGTTTTATGGGGTAAGGTCTACACAGAATTAGTGATGATATTTGGAACGAAAATTGCTTTTAATTGGGACAAACTTCTCTTTGGTTTTCTACATTCAACATCTGTAAATAATTACAAAGAAATGGCTTAAACCAAATGACCCATCTATAGAGGCATGGTATGACATTGTTTACGAAATCTATGTAATGGAAAGAATTACCTTTTCTGTGAGACTAGAGAAAACTACATTTGAAAAGTAAAAAATGTATATTGCTCCTATATGAATCACTGTATATTTCTATCAAACTATGCGTAATGTGTTAAGTGCTGATATGTGATTCTAAATAAAGAGAAAATGAAAAAAAAAAAAAAGAAATTGCTCTTTATCTGACCTCTTCCACAAGAGGTTTTGTGGCTCTGCTGCAATTTCATGCTACTTTCTCTGAAATCAGCTGATTAATAATAAGTGCTCCATGTGAAGATGTAAGTCCATTTGTAGAGAATAACCTCTGTGTATGTGAGCGATGTAATGTCCATGTTTCCATGCTGGTCTGACCCCCCTCCTCCTTTCAGGGTGGAGCCTGCTGGAGTCCGATGGTTGAGACCAGGTCTGAGGAAGTGTAAGTGTGAAAACAAAGCAGCACACATTCAACCATCTTCACACTGTGACATCACTCATTCACAGCTCTGATGTCATCATCAAAGTGTCAATCAATGATCAGATGATAGATCAATAATTGCAGCTGTATTGTGTCTTGTTCTCTCCATCAAATTCCTGTGAACTCACAGTCGACACAAACACAGTGAACAGAAACATCAAACTGTCTGACAACAACAGGGAGATGATTTCTGTGGAGGAGGATCAGTCATATCCTGATCATCCAGACAGATTTGACTACTGGGAACAGCTGCTGTGTACAAATGGTCTGACTGGTCGCTGCTACTGGGAGGTCGAGTGTAGCGGAAAGATTCATATATCAGTGAGTTACAAACGAATCAGCAGGAGAGGAGAGGGAGCTGTGTTTGGATGGAACGATCAGTCCTGGAGTCTGAGCTGCTCTGATGGGCATTACTCTGTCTGGCACAATAACAAAGGCACACCAGTCCCTCTCCCCCCTTCCTCCTCCATGACCTCCTCCTCCTCTGGTAGAGTAGCAGTGTATGTGGACTGTCCTGCTGGCACTCTGTCCTTCTACGCAGACTCCTCTGACACACTGATCCACCTCCACACCTTCAACACCACATTCACTGAACCTCTTTATCCTGGGTTCGGGTTCTGGTCCAGGTCTGGTTCCTCAGTGTCTCTGTGTCCTCAGTAGGAGGACTCTGTCTCTGTCCCTGTCTCCTGTTAGAGAAACTGTCTCTGTTGACCAGATAATTCAGTCTGTACAAGATCTGTGGTGTATATACAGTTAAAAAATATACAGTAGGGTTGCCCGGTTAGCTCAGCTGGTAGAGCTGGCGGCCTATGTACCGTGGCTGAGTCCTTGCTGCAGCGGCCCTTTGCTGCGTGTCATCCCCTCTCTCTGCCCCCCTTTCCTGTCTATCTTCAGCTGTCACTATCAAGTTAAGGCAATAAAAGCCCCCAAAAATACTTAAAATACTTGTTTTTGTTGGAAGAAGAAAATCTATAATCTGTAACATTTACTCATTAAACAGTGTATAAACTCTAGAGGTATGTTCTATATGTGGTTGAGTTATGTCCTTACATTATCCCAGATGTTTCTAACAATGCTCAAACTGTTATTTTATTCAGGTAACGCTGCGTCATATCCCCATTTTTAAGGTGGAACTGCTTTATTCAGTGTTTTTAGCGGTTTTAATCAGTGGTTATGCTGCTTCACCACCTCATCAGACTTGTTATTGTTTTGAGAGACCCCCTAGTGGCAGAAATTACATATTGTATGTTTTACAAACTGTATTATTTCCTGCATGAATGAAGAAGACCTTTTCATACAACTCCTACCACAAAAGAATAGTTATGATGTTGATGGGTTACTTCATGCAAAGAACGATGACGGTTGGCTGATTGCAGTAGAACCACATTCAGCTGTAGTTACCAAAAAATCGAGTGGAGGGTGCTGCATCAGTGTACCAGAGCATATGAGCGGAGCGGGCAGCGGAAGGATTTTGTGTTGAGTGAGGAGCGGCAATTTTTTTAAAAGGTGGAGCGGAGCCTTATTTCTCGCTCCAATTTCGCTTGGTCGCTCATGCCCCACCCAGAATGCATCTTTGCACCTGCGCGCACACCCACACTATTTAAAGTTAGTTTAATGTGTACTTCAGAAAAGAAACTGAGAAGTCGTACAAGTGTACTATTCCTGTAAAAGTAACAAATGGGGATAATTTGGAACAAGAAAAAGAATGCGGCGACATTGTTGCAGTCGGTAAAGAGTATTTTTAAATTAAATGAAAATACGTAGCCTGGGGAAAAACGGCCAAGCTCATGTTTTATTTGTGAATAGAAGATTGCAGGTGAGGGTTGTACGATGCAGGTTTTTTTTTGAGTGGAGTGGTGAGCGAGTGGAGCGGCTAAAATTTATGGAGTGGAGCGGAGAATGCACAGAACCAGGCGGAGCTGACGAGCGGCGCAAATTGACAGGTCTGTGAGCGAGGAGTGGAAATTTTCGAACCGGTTCACTCCGCTCACATGCTCTGACAACAATCAGATAATAATCTTTTTGAATTAGTGAATATTTATTTGGACAGAAACTCAAACCAGTGACGTTTTAATTACAATGTCCGCCACTAATTCAACTTCACATAATATAACATCTTTTAAATTATAAATATGGAGAATTCTCCCACCATCCCCTACAGCTTCCTGCCAGATATGCTGCGTTCACGTCACATCAGAGTTGTTGTAATTACGAGTTCCTGACTCAAAATAATCACTGCATGATAAAGTAAAAAAAATCATGCAGTGATTATTTTCACAGATATTACAATATGATTCAAAGTTAATGGGGGACGATTTTTATATCAGAATTTCCATTTTCACTGAAAACTATTAAAATCATGATGACATTAGTTGATCTGTACCAAACAAACATTCTCTTCCAACTGCAGAACAAAACTAGAAAGCTTTATTATAATGCTGTTTTATTTGATCTTTAATCAAACAAACATACATCCACATTTATAAAGATTGACGCCATGACAGCTCTCAAACAGTGATACAGTATAGACTGTCTCTCTATCTCCCCCTGGTGGCTGACTGCAGTATAGACTCTCTCTCTATCTCCCCCTGGTGGCTGATTGCAGTATAGATAGTGTGTATTATCCAAACCAGTGGTCTCCCATACATTCTCTGTTCCAGGCAACTCCACAGAGCCAACACCACTCTGCTCTGCACAGAGGACACTGCATGTGCATACAGCCGCCTGCAGGGGGAGACAGACACACTCATTACTCACATATATACTGCATGTACAGTACATGTACACAGTAACTATACTCAGTAATCATACTATGTATAGTTACTGAAATACAAACTTCTGTGTTATATATAAAATATATTTGTTGGTCTTTTTATGCTTTCATTTTGTTTTGGGGGTGGGGTGGGGGGGGGGTGCAGAAAAGGACCACAGGTTGGAATCTAACCCATGCCGCTGTGGTAAGGACTCTAGGTGCATCCCGACCTACAGTAATATGTGAACTATTATCACTGTCTGCTCCAATAGGCTCAGCTAATAATCCCCAGATGGAGTCAGTCAGAGTTCCCAATGGAAAACATGAAGACTCCCTGTTTTAATTCCCACATTGTCCTTAAACTGTCTAGAAATCAGGATTTACAGACACTGAAGCTGTAGTAACTGCAGCTGAAGCTAAGAGACAGCGAGGGAGAGCGCAGTGACTGCAACCGAAGCTCAGAGACAGCGAGGGAGAGCGCAGTGCCTGCACTAACAGCAGGTTGGTTTGTAGGGAGGAGTACTCAGAACAGATCTGAAAGATTATGGAGACCTTTTACAGGGACTGTGGCTACATGAGTGTTATATATATATATATATATATATGAATGTTATAAGGAGTTCGGTCTAGACCTGCTCTATTTGAAAAGTGTCCTGAGATAACTTCTGTTATGAATTGGCGCTATACAAATAAAATTTAATTGAATTGAGTTGAATTGAATTGAATTGAATGAGTGGGGGTTTAACTACATTCATTTGACCTTATTCTTAAGATGTTAATACTGGGAAATTTTTTAAAGACCTCATTGTTTTGTTCTGTTTTTATTGATTTATATGTCTTTACAATATATCTTGTCAAGGTTAATACATTTATTAATAACTAATGATCTTTGTTTTCTGTGTTTCAGATCAGTAACTTCATCTTCACAGAATTTAATTGAAGATTTAGATTTTTAGGACCAGTTCAGACCAGATCAGACCAGTTCAGACCAGATAAAAACAGAGAGAGCAGAGCTGCTGTCTTACACACTTCTCTGCGCTTTCTTTAGAACAGTCACCCACCCAAAACCCCATAGAGACTGTGTCTGTCCCCCGACCACCTAAATTATTTAAAGAAATAAAAACAAGAGGAGTTCAACATGAAAATCTAATAAAAATTAAAACCAACTCCTCAGTAGCACAAAATAAGAGAATGAAATGTGGGCTGTTAAATATCAGGTCTCTGTCCTCTAAAGCTGTTTTAGTGAATGAATTAATATCAGATTATGATATTGATTTACTTTGTCTTACTGAGACCTGGTTGTCCCACGAGGAGTATGTTAGCCTAAATGAATCCACCCCCCCCAGTCATATTAATACTCACATTCCTCGAAGCACTGGCCGAGGAGGTGGAGTAGCAGCCATATATGATTCGAGCGTTTTAATGGACCCTAAACCTAAACTAAATTATAATTCATTTGAAAGCCTTGTTCTTAGTCTTTCTCACCCAAACTGGAAAACACTGCAGCCAGTTCTATTTGTTATAGTGTACCGCGCTCCTGGACCGTACTCTGATTTTATATCTGAATTCTCAGAGTTTTTATCAAGTTTAGTCCTTAAATCAGATAAAGTAATTATTGTAGGTGATTTTAATATTCATGTGGATGTTAACAATGACAGCCTTAGTAATGCATTTATATCATTAATAGACTCAATTGGCTTCTGTCAGAGTGTAAATAAACCAACTCATGGTTTTAATCACACTCTTGACCTTTTTCTATCATATTGCATAGATATTGAACATTTAATAGTCTTCCCACATAATCCTTTCCTATCTGACCATTATTTAATAACTTTTGAATTCATGTTGTTAGATTATAAGCCATTAGGCAAAACTTCCTACAGCAGATGTCTATCTGACAGTGCTGTAGCTAAATTTAAGGGAGGAGATTCCTTCAGTGTCCCTCTGAAATTGATAATCTTGTCGATAGTGCTACAGGCTCACTACGATCAACATTAGACTCTATCGCTCCTATAAAAAGGAAATTATTAAAACATAGGAGACTAGCACCTTGGTATAACCACCAAACCCGCCAGTTAAAACAAATAGCTAGGAAATCTGAAAGGAAATGGCACTCTTCCAAATTATCAGAATATCGCTCAATTTGGCAAGATAATCTTAAAACTTATAGAAAGGCCCTCCGTAATGCCAGAGGAGCCTATTACTCAGCACTAATAGAAGAAAATAAGAATAACCCTAGGTTCCTCTTCAGCACTGTAGCCAGGCTGACAGAGAGTCACAGCTCTATTGAGCCACATATCCCCATAAACTTAAGTAGCAATGACTTCATGAGCTTCTTCTATAATACAATTATTACTATTAGAGAGAAAATTAATCACCAACTGCCATCAACAGTTATCAGTGGCTCTCCAAGTTCAGGGACTTCTGTCAGTGTAAACTTAGATATATATTTAGACTGTTTTTCTGCTATCGATCTTCATCAGTTAACTTCAATCATTTCTTCATCGAAGCCATCAACCTGACTATTAGACCCGATCCCAACTAGGCTGCTTAAAGAAGTTGTTCCCTTAATTGGCACTTCTTTACTGGATATGATTAATCTTGCTTTATTATCAGGATATGTACCACAGTCCTTTAAAGTAGCTGTAATTAAACCCCTTCTTAAAAAGCCCACTCTTGACCCAGGGGTTTTAGCCAACTATAGACCGATCTCTAACCTCCCCTTCCTCTCTAAGATTCTGGAGAAAGTAGTCGCCAAAGAGTTGTGTGACTTTCTACATAACAATAGTTTATTTGAGGATTTTCAGTCAGGATTTAGAGTTCATCATAGCACAGAGACAGCTCTGGTTAAAGTTAATAATGACCTTCTGATTGCTTCTGACAATGGACTTGTCTCTGGACTCGTATTATTAGATCTTAGTGCTGCATTTGACACCATTGACCATAATATTCTTTTACAGAGACTTGAGCATCAAATTGGCATTAAAGAAACCGCACTAAGCTGGTTTAAGTCATATTTATCAGATCGCTCGCAGTTTGTACATGTTAACGATGAATCTCAATAAATACTACAGTTAGTCATGGAGTTCCACAAGGTTCTGTACTTGGACCAATACTATTTACTTTATATATGCTCCCTTTAGGCAACATTATTAGGAATCACTCCATTAACTTTCACTGTTATGCAGATGATACGAAGTTATATCTATCAATCAAGCCCGATGAAATTAATCAATTATCTAAATTACAAACATGTCTTAAGGACATAAAATCCTGGATGACCTGCAATTTTCTGATGTTAAACTCAGAAAAAAACGAAATTCTTGTTCTTGGCCCCAAAAACCTTAGAGACTCACTGTCTAAAGATATAGTTACTCTAGATGGCATTACCTTGGCCTCTAGCACCACTGTCAGGAATCTTGGAGTTATCTTTGATCAGGATTTGTCATTTAACTCCCACATGAAGCAGACCTCCAGGACTGCCTTCTTTCATTTACGTAATATTACAAAAATTAGACACATACTATCACAGACAGATGCAGAAAAACTAATCCATGCATTTGTTACTTCAAGGCTGGATTACTGCAACTCTTTATTATCAGGTTGCCCCAATAAGTCCATTAAAACACTCCAATTAATTCAGAACGCTGCAGCACGAGTACTGACAGGAACTAGAAAAAGAGATCACATCTCTCCTGTACTAGCTTCTCTGCATTGGCTCCCTGTAAAATGTAGAATAGAATTTAAAATCCTCCTCCTCAACTATAAAGCTCTTCATGGTCAGGCCCCTTCATATCTTAAAGAGCTCATAGTACCCTATTACCCCACTAGAACACTACGTTCTCTGAATGCTGGGCTACTTGTGGTTCCTATAGTCTCTAAAAGTAGAACAGGAGCCAGAGCCTTCAGTTACCAAGCTCCTCTCCTGTGGAACCAGCTTCCAGTTGTGGTTCGGGAGGCAGACACCCTCACCACATTCAAGAGTAGGCTTAAGACATTCCTCTTTGATAAAGCTTATAGTTAGGGCTGGATCAGGTGAGTCCTGAACCATCCCTTAGTTATGCTGCTATAGGCCTAGACTATCGGGGGATTTCCCATGGTGCACTGAGCTCCTCCCTTCCTCTCTCTTTCTGCACTCATTCATGTTCCATTAATGCATGTTACTAACTTCACTTCTTCCCCGGAGTTCTTGTGCTTTCTCGTCTCGCAGGTTCTTATCGATCCTGGTGGAGCCTCCTGCCATGGTCCTGCTAGATTGCCATTGCCAATACTGTTGTTGCTGTGCACCTGTCTGTCTGTCTCTCGCTCTCTCTCTCTCTCTCTCTCTCTCTCTCACCCCAACTGGTCGAGACAGACGACCACCCACCTAGAGCCGGAGGATCTGTCCTAGGTTTCTGCCTTTTAACAGGCAGTTTTTCCTTGCCCTTGTCGCCAAGTGCTTGCTCATGGTGGTACTGTTGGTTCTCTGTAATTAATGTTTTAAAGAATTCGGTCTAGACCTGCTCTATTTGAAAAGTGTCCTGAGATAACTTCTGTTATGAATTGGCGCTATACAAATAAAATTGAATTGAATTGAATTGAATTGAATTGAATTGAATCAGACCAGATCTATAAGTGGTCTCTCACCGTTTCTCTCCACAGGAACTGAACACTGAGGGCAGCGTTTAGTCGACTCCTGCAGGAGCAGCAGGGAGGCTCGATCCCACCTCCCTCTGAGCGACGCCTCCTCATCTACCACAAAACCCTGAAGAGCAGGATCAGTTTAATGATTGATCAGCTCACCTGTTTATTGATGGATCAGTTGATCTTTTTATTGATTTGTCAGCTCACCTGTGAGGCTTCACCTGTGGGCCGGGCCGGCTCAGTGTGACACACCCCCTCGTGGTACCCCTCCCTGCAGTCTTTGCAGAAGACGAACCCGCAGCCGAGCTGTCTGTCACACTCCACCCTCCTGTCATCCTCAGGTGGTACAAGCCCTGCCCCACAGCCAGGTGACGGACACATCACTCCTCCAATCGTCAGCAGGCACTCCTCAGCCCCGTACTGCAGGTACCGCCCATACTTTGAAACAGACCACTGACAATGTCAGAACACATTTAACTCAGAGGACACCAGCAGAGGGAGCTCTCTGTCTGTCCCTTCCATATGTTTAGACTAAGCTTACGTCCATCACAATGTATCTGTCCTACCCACTTTAAATATACATACATGTATACATATATGTAAGGTAGGAGCGTCCGTCTGTCCCTTCTAAGACGCTCTGATACATATCGAGATACATTGGCTACGATATGATTCAGGGACATTTTAATCTGTAACAATGTGAACATTTGTTTAATGTAGACATTTATTTTACATTCTAAATTAAAATAAAGCAATTCTAAATAAGTGACATTGTTTACCTTCAAATACATATTTTATAAAATACCAGTGAATCCCAAATATTTGCTTCTTTATGGTAAAATCTGTCTGATTTCAGAGTTACAGTCATTGTTGCTTTTCCAAAAGACAGACAGACAGACAGATACGTTGTGTACAGAAAGTGTTTAATATCTGGACTGAACTGCTGTCACTGACTCATATCAGTGAATCTTTACAGCACTAACAAATATGTATATTTAAAGTATATTTATAGTAGATTCATAGTAGATGACCTAATCCTGGACATGTTGATGTTTCCATCTGATGGAATGGAGTAGAAACATGACAAATAAATAATAAAGTGTTAACTCAGAGGACACATCCAGCAGGGTTACATCCGACCATCACAATATAATACTGCGCTGTATGTATTAGATAGATGTATAAATAAGCACTCGGAGTTACTCCTTCTTTTAGTGACTTTTCGCTACTTTCAAATTTTTTCATACACGCTAGCTTCATTAGCATTAGCAGTTAGCTATGTCTTCTCCCTCTCCCTCTCCTCTGTCCTGCTCAGTGTGCCAGATGTTGAGCTATTCCTCTGCCTCCTTTAATGATAATGGTACCTGTATTAAGTGTAGTTTATTTACTGCGCTGGAGGCAAGGCTTAGTGAGTTAGAGGAACGGCACTGCACCACTGAGATATCTTTAGCCGCTATAGTTAGCCAGCCCCCAGTAGCCGGTGTGGTCCGCCCGAAGGTTCCCTTAATTGGCACTTCTTTACTGGATATGATTAATCTTTCTTTATTATCAGGATATGTACCACAGTCCTTTAAAGTAGCTGTAATTAAACCCCTTCTTAAAAAGCCCACTCTTGACCCAGGGGTTTTAGCCAACTATAGACCGATCTCTAACCTCCCCTTCCTCTCTAATATTCTGGAGAAAGTAGTCGCCAAAGAGTTGTGTGACTTTCTACATAACAATAGTTTATTTGAGGATTTTCAGTCAGGATTTAGAGTTCATCATAGCACAGAGACAGCTCTGGTTAAAGTTAATAATGACCTTCTGATTGCTTCTGACAATGGACTTGTCTCTGTACTTGTATTATTAGATCTTAGTGCTCCATTTGACACCATTGACCATGATATTCTTTTACAGAGACTTGAGCATCAAATTGGCATTAAAGGAACCGCACTAAGCTGGTTTAAGTCATATTTATCAGTTCGTTCACAGTTTGTACATGTTAACGATGAATCTTCAATAAATACTACAGTTAGTCATGGAGTTCCACAAGGTTCTGTACTTGGACCAATACTATTTACTTCATATATGCTCCCTTTAGGCAACATTATTAGGAATCACTCCATTAACTTTCACTGTTATGCAGATGATACGCAGTTATATCTATTGATCAAGCCCGATGAAATTAATCAATTATCTAAATTACAAACATGTCTTAAGGACATAAAATCCTGGACGAGCTGCAATTTTCTGATGTTGAACTCAGAAAAAAACAAAATTCTTGTTCTTGGCCCCAAAAACCTTAGAGACTCACTGTCTAAAGATATAGTTACTCTAGACGGCATTACCTTGGCCTCTAGCACTACTGTCAGGAATCTTGGAGTTATCTTTGATCAGGATTTGCCATTTAACTCCCACATGAAGCAGACCTCCAGGACTGCCTTCTTTTATTTATGTAATATTACAAAAATTAGACACATCCTATCACAGACAGATGCAGAAAAACTAATCCATACATTTGTTACTTCAAGGCTGGATTACTGCAACTCTTTATTATCAGGTTGCCCCAATAAGTCCATTAAAACGCTCCAATTAAGTCCCCTTAGTTATGCTGCTATAGGCCTAGACTATCGGGGGATTTCCCATGGTGCACTGAGCTCCTCTCTTCCTCTCCCTTTCTGCACTCTGCATGTTACTAATTTCACTTCTTCCCCGGAGTTCTTGTGCTTTCTCGTCTCGCAGATTCTTATCGATCCTGGTGGAGCCTCCTGCCATTGCCAATACTGTTGTTGCTGTGCACCTGTCTGTTTGTCTGTCTGTCTGTCTCTCTCTCTCTCTCTCTCTCCCTTTTTTTTTTCCTTGCCCTTGTCGCCTAGTGCTTGCTCATGATGGTACTGTTGGGTCTCTGTAAATAATGTTTTAAAGAGTTCGGTCTAGACCTGCTCTATTTGAAAAGTGTCCTGAGATAACTTCTGTTATGAATTGGCGCTATACAAATAAAATTGAATTGAATTGAAAATTGAATATATCTATACATATATATATATATATATATATATATATATATATATTAGCATTTGCACAAAGCAAGCCGATCCACTTTTCCATGTTGATAAGAGCATTAAAATAAGAAAAAAATAATGGGACAAAAATAGAATAAAAAAATAAAAAATAATAGATAAAAATGTGCGATTAATTGCGAGTTAACTATGACATTAATGCGATTAATCTCGATTAAATATTTTAATCGTTTGACAGCACTAATATATATGTATAGATATGTATATACAGTGTTTCCTCTATGTTGATTTTGGAGCGGCGGCCCGCTGCTGTTCAATTTCTGCCTCCGCGGTATCAGAAATGGGGCAGACGCACAATGTAGTCACGGTTGCCTTTTAAATGATCCTGCCGACATAATGCCCCCCCGCTGGCTGCCGCTCACATTGCAGTTTAACAACAAGTAGAACTATTCAGAGGTTATTGGGGCTGTCCAGTTTAACTCCACATACTGTTGTGTTGATGGAGCTTATTGTCAAAACGTTCGCTTTCTTCCAAGTCGACCATTAAACTAACAGCTCCACCAAAAACGTCACCGCGGTGGGTCCGTTTTAATTGGACAACGTTCAACTTGTCAGTTTCTCAGCTCAACGTCCTGATATCAAACATCTGGAAACATTAAAACGGTAAATATATTTGTTGTGTCGCAGCGAAGTGTCACTTCTGTAAAACGTTTGCCGATGGGACGCGGGGGCGTTCAGATGGGCCTGCCGCCGCTGCTAAAAAAAATCCTAGAGGAAACACTGTATATATATAAATTAGGGATGTCCAGGGCCTATATTATCGGCCGGTATTCACAAAAAAATTTAATATTGGGAATTATCGGTATCAGGTTTTTATAACCGATGTTTGTTCTGTAGGCTTCAGCATTTCCGAGCCTGCATGAACGCAGCATGGGACGTTTACCGGCGCGCGCTAGATGACGTATAACAACAACAACTACACGCTAGACTGGTT